>NW_024879362.1:101270-101439 GCF_018340385.1 Cyprinus carpio
AGTCTTGGCCTGAACACATCTGAACGTCAATATTCCACTATAATCATAGCGCCACCTGCTGGCATCAGGAAGATTGGCATGTATAAATGGCTTTGTCATATTCCACCTATATTTACCACTTTAAATGCATATTTCTCGCTGTTCGCTGTTTTACTAAAGCTGCCCACTG
>NW_024879362.1:102119-125194 GCF_018340385.1 Cyprinus carpio
TGGGTGTGGCAAAATGCCCTCATAGCGCCACACTATAACATTAATTCAACGGAGTGCCGCACTCGGAGCTACGTCTCAGCGTACATGTACAAAAATCGTACACAATGAACAAACATACACTACAAAATAAAGTCTCTGGTACGAAATTCGAATTCCCAACAGGAAGTCCAGTTATTTGAATTTTCTCTGCAAAATTTGTGTCGTTTTTTGCCATTTCAGGGGTGGGAGAAGAGACTGTACTTTGAACGAACTCTCTAGAGATTTAATTCAAAGATGACAAACACCAAATTTGTTCCGTGTAATATAAAGGCCTTTGCGAATGTTAATGCGAAGATATTGAGGGTCGTTTAAGGGGCGTGTCGCTGTGGCGGCCTTACCAAATTTCGATGTCTTAGACAATGAGAAAGAAAGTGGCTAAAACTCAGGGACATTAGGAGGCACAATGTCGCCAATCTGCCCCCAATTCACATGTTTGAAGAAGACTCCTAGGACCTGAGGAATGAGCATATACTCGCCAAAATATTCCGCTATCGCTTATAGCGCCACCATGGCTAGGCAAACAGGAGGATAAGTGACATGTTGTACGCCGTACCAGAACTACTCCTAGAAATTTCATGCATTTTTATATCTTTTTTTGGTCAACAGTCTTAATCTAAAATGGCCTTTGCGATGTAAATTTTGAACATCTTGAGGTGTCATTAAAGAGTTTGTGGCCATGGCACACGTGACAAAGTTCGGATCATGTTATGTCGCGCACCGGAATAGAAGTTGTTGTAATCGTAAGGATAAGAAGATCCGATCTTCGACCCCAAGCTTCACACATGTTCGAAAAGCAGTCGTGGCCTGAAACACATACTGAAGGTCAGTATCCATATAATAATCATCGCGCCCACCTGCTTGACAACAGTGGAAAAAATGACTTGTTTTACACACTAACTTAAACATGCAAGGAGATGGGAGTGCAGCGCCAACTCTGGCACAGCAAACTTCAAATATGTGAAAGATAAACAACGGGCCTGGCCTGAACAGAGAATCTAAAGGTTCAACGTGTCAGTTTATAATCCTAGCGCCACCCTGTTGGCAATAGGGACAAAACATGCGGGCTATATATCAACTAGCCTCAAACTAATTCCATATTCAATCTGCAGCTAAATTCATATGCGTGAATAAAAGTGCTGGACTGAAGAAGAATCTACATGCCAGCAAAATCCAGTTATAGTCATTAGCGCCACCAGCTGGCAGCAGGAAAGATTGGCACATATAAATGACTTTGACATATTCCTCTTATATTTACCACAATTAAACGCATATATCTTCCTACCGTCGCTAGTATGTTTTACAAAAAGCCACCCGGTGGTGGTGAGCCGGGGCGATGGGCCCGTTTCATCGCTGCTTGCAGCTTTAATTAGGGCGTAGCACCGAGGTGTGAGGACCCCCTATTAGAATTGCTTCGTTTATTAGGGCTCATTCTGGATGCGAGTATTATTGTTCTGCTCAAAATGAATCGGCCGGATTTTATCCCGATTGAGTGGGACCCTCTTGGAAACTGCTTTTGCGTCGAGTGAAGTCAAGTCTTCTGAAACTTCTTTGCCCACAAAATGATCAGAACTGGTGAAAATTTTGATATAGGTGTCGAAGTGGTTGTTTAGGACATGAATGCTCGAGGACGCATCAGTTTTAGTGTGGCAAAAGGGCTCGACCAGCGCCACTTGGCTATCGTAAAACTTCAACAGGCCGAGACCGCAGCTGTGTTTCACGTACATGCACGAAAATTGGTACAAACTATATGTAAAGCACCGTAAAATATAACCTACAAAAAAAGACCTTCTGGGGAGCAAAATCCCGAAACCCAACAGGAAGTTCGGTTATTTTAATTTTATGAGCAAAATTTTGTTGTATTTTGGTCATTTCCATGTGTTGTATTTTAACGAACTCCTCCTAGAGGGTCATTTCAGATCAAACACCAAAATTTGGTATGCCTAATCTAAAGGCCCTTTGCGATGTTTAAATTGCGAAGATCTTGAGTTTTCGTTGAAGGGCGATCGGTGTTTTCGTTGTCCGTGGCGGGCCTGACGAATTCGATGATTCGCCAATGAAAAATGGAAGTTGCTATAACTCAGACATACAATGTCCAATCTGCCACAAACTTCACATGTGGGATAATAAGACTCCTGACCTGAACAGATTGACATGCCCATATTCAGTTTATAGTCATAGCGCCACCTACCTGGCAACAGGAAGTGACATATTTTACGCTGTAACAAACTACCTACGAGAAATTTTATGACATCAATTTTTTTTTTTCAGTCACTCTATTTCTAAAGGCCTGTGCGATGTTTAAAATTGTGAAGATCTTGAGTTTTCGTTAAAGGGCGTGTGTCCATGGCGCCGTGACAAAGTTCGATGTCGCGCCATGGGAATAAAAGTTATCGTACCTCAGGCATAAAATGTACGATCTTGCCCAAACTTCACATGTTTGATAAGAGTCCTGGCCTGAACACATCTGAAGGCCAATATTCCATCGGGTGTGGCAAAATGCCTCGATAGCGCCACCTATACACTTCAACGGAGTGCCCCTCGAGCTACGTTTCACGTACATGTACAAAAAACGGTACACACATGTAACACACCAATACCTACAAAAAAGTATCTTGGTGTGACATTCGAATCCCAACAGGAAGTCGGTTATTTTTGAATTTCTCCACAAAATTTGTGTCGTTTTTGCCATTTTCAGGGGTTGTACTTCATTCTCACTCCTCCTAGAGATTTATTCAGATCAACACCAAACTTTGTCAGTGTAATCTAAAGGCCTTTGCGATCTTAAATTGCGAAGATCTTGAGGTTTCGTTGATGGGCATGTCTCTGGCGGCCTCACAAATATCGATGTTTTGCCATGAGAAAGGAAGTTGTTATAACTCAGACATACAATGTCCAATCTGCCCCAAACTTTACATGTTTGATAAGACTCCTGACCTGAACATATCTCAATGCCCATATTCAGTTATCGTTACAGCGCCACCTGCTGGCAACAGGAAGTGACATGTTTTACGCTGTAACAAACTACTCCAAGAAATTTTGTGACACTTTATAATTTTTTTTGGTCAGTCTTATCTAAAGGCCTTTGTGATGTTAAATTGTGAACATCTTGAGTCTTCATTAAAGGGTGTGGCCATGGCGCCATGACAAAGTTTGATGTCTCGCCATGGGAATAGAAGTTGTTGTAAATCAGGCATAAGACGTCCGATCTTCACCAAACTTCACATGTTCGAAAAGAGTCTTGGCCTGAAGACATCTGAAGGTCAATATTCCCACTTTTAATCATAGCCCCACCTGCTGGCAACAGGAAATGGCTTGTTTTACACTGACTTAAACATGCGATGTCCAATCTGCACCAAACTTCAAATATTTGGAAAGAGTCATGGCCTGAAGATATCTAAAGGCCAATATTCAGTTATAATCATAGCGCCACCTGTTGGCATAGGACACCTCATGCTTTATACTAACTCAAACATTCCATGTTCAATCTGCACTAAATTTCATATGCTTGATAAAAGTGCTGGACTGAAAAAATGTACATGCCAAAATCCAGTTGTAGTCATAGCGCCACCTGCTGGCAGCAGGAAGATTGGCACATATAAATGACTTTGACATATTTCTCTTATATTTACCACATTAAACGCATAATCTCGCCATTTGTTGTTTCACTTAAGCCACCAGTAAATTTGCACACACATCAGAAACTGGTGAAAATTTACATCTGATATGGTTTTCAGAAGCGGGGTGGCAAAAATGGCTCGATAGCGCCACCTGTTAAATTTCAATGGAGTGCGCCTCGAGCTACGTTTCACGTAAATGCATGAAAATCGGTACACACATGTATCACACCATTACCTACAAAAAAGTATTTTGGTACAAAATCCAAAACCCAACAGGAAGTACATTATTTTTGTATTTCCTGTCCGATTTTTGTGCATTTTTTGCCATTTCCATGCCTCGTACTTTGAATGAACTCTTCCTACCGTTTTAATTGGATCATCTTCAAATTTGGTGAGGTTCATCATAAGACCTTTGTGACGTTAAATTGAGAAGATTTTGAGTTTTTGTCAAGGGGCGTGTCCCTGGCGGCCTGACAAAGTTTGATGTTTTGGCCGTGGAAAGAGGAAGTTGCTGTAAACTTAGGCAATGTCCGATCTCCCCAAACTTCACACATTTGATAAGTGTTCTATTCTGAACACATTAACATGCCCAAATTCAGGTATAGTCATAGCGCCACCTGCTGGTAACAGGAAGTGACATGGTTAACACTGTTATGGACTTTAGGAACATATTAATCCTCTGGAGTCGATTAACGTGTATACGCATTTTGAGCCATTTTCTCCTGATAACCCCGAAAAGAACTTAAATTTACACTTCAGTTTTGATCGTACAGATAAGAGCAATACATCAATCGAATCTGTAAAGGGTCTACTTTTATTTGTATCCACACATAATAACAACAAAACTTTGTGCATTTATAAAATAAAGAAAACAAACAGATTGCGCTGTCTGCAGCCTTGGTCTGCGGTGATCTTCATTCGGAAACGCATCATTAAAATGAACTGTAACTCAGTGAATACTCAACGAAGAGACATGAGAGATTTATTTAAATGAAGTGTGACTTGTCTACTTTTAAACTGAGCAAGTGCTACCAAAAACAAATATTCTATGATAAAGTAATCCATTTGAAAACAACGCGATGTCCGTCTTTCACATCTCCCTTCATTATATCTAATGCGACCACGCTCATGCGCGCTATTGTTATTATAATCTTGAAGCTCGCGCGGGTAACCGCCCTCATTAGAGCAAACAAAGCTGCGAGACTGTACTTCACGTTTTTTAAATGTTACTGTTCACTTCGCGCTGAGAGGGAATAAGACATAATTCTCCTCAATAAGACCACTGAGAGGAATTAGATTTGGATTACTTCAGAAAGAAGAACGAAGCGGCTTGACCCAGAAGAGATAAACATGAGTAAGTCTTTTTTATTATTAATCTTCTACTTGTATTAGTTTTCATATAACTTGTACACATTGTACTAGTTAGACTTTTTCCAAACTATAACTCCTGACTAAATATATAATCAGGTGAAACATTATGAAGGTTCATTTACATCATCTCAATGTTTGACGATGCCAGGATGTTTTTTTTTTTTTTCTTTTTTTCCAGGACTATAACATAGACAGCAATACGATATAAAAGTAATATGAGTTATAATGTTGCTAGCTTAATGTCAGTAAGAATGATTAGACAAAACTTTACTGAGATAGGCTATTCTCTGTTCACAAATATAGCCATATATGTTTATAACTATATATATATTTGTATAGGCCTTCATACAAAGCATGCTTATGTTTTCAAGAATGTAACTAAGCTTCTGTTCATCAATATCTGCTCTGGTGTTAATAATAATAATAAAAAAAAGTCTATCAAGTAAGCTGTAAATAACACTGACAATAAATGTTCTATGTGGTAATTGTGTTCTTTTTTTCCTGTAAATTAATAATAGTATCAGTGACCATTACAATAATGTTAATAATGCAGTTTATTTGTGTTAACAGCATGCTTAGTTTTTTATTTCAGATAAATAATAACCTGTTGCAAAGCGAGCCAATGCAAATAAGCAGCCCACTCAGGAATCTGGAACCACAGCTAAGACCAAGCGAGGCACACACTCCCATCTCTTCAAAGTCTCTTCAAAAAAAGTATGTCCTTAAGAGCACATAAACAATATACATTTTGGAAATGCCAGGTATGTGATGTTCATTTATATATTTCAACATGACACATGAGCCTACATTTATTTGACCAAAAATACAGAATGTTGCATTTGCTAAAGCAGTAATATTGTGAAATATTTTTGCTATTTATATATATAATAACTGCTTTCTATTTGAATATATTTTACAATTTAATATATTCCTGTGATCAAAGCTAAATTTTCAGCATCATTACTCCAGTCTTACTCCAAGTGTAACAATATACACTATACCATTTAAAAGCTATATTTATATATATATATAAATTATTTAGGTGATGATTGATGATATATTCATTTTTGATGTTATGATGTTTTTTGAATTAATAAAAAAAAATCATCTCTTTTCAAAATTAATAATTATTATAATAATAATAATAAATTAATTTGCTGAGTAACCAAATCAGAATATTAGAATGATTTTCTGAAAGATTGTGTGACTGGAGTAATGATGCTAAAAATTCAGCTTTGAAAGTCAGCTTTGATTGTTCCTAATAAACTGTTTAACTGCACTCGCAAGTGAATCTCAAGTTATTTTGTGGGATAATTATATTCTAAATAAACTACAAACCTAAAAATATATACATTTATTTTATCCTCACATTCTTTCTTGTAACTCTTCCATCTCGGTCACTCACCTGCCTGAAAGGCTCATTATGCAGCTCATTATGTGGGTCTTTGTATTCTCAGGTGTGAATCACACAAATATTCATGATAGTTGACGCCTACTGATATGATATATATGACATGATATGCCCTTTTGAAACAAAAAGTGTCTTAGAAATTTTAAATGAATCTATTGTTTTCTGTGAGTGAGTAAACAAGATGATTTTCACATCATTTTGCAGCAAAAATTCTAGGCTACAAGCTCCAGGTTTGACAGTCTTGTGAACAAACGCTCGTATGTGTTTTATGACCTTATTTCAGTGACTTCAAAATTGTAGTTTTTTACTAACCACGCATAAACGTTGTTTTCTCAAAAACACAATCATGTATGCATGCTATTTACATATTATTGTAGCCCAGTTTGTACTGATTACAGTGTTGTTAGACTTTAGCCATGTATCTATATATTGTGGTGTAGTGTTATATCCATTTATGATGTAATTGCATATTGACTCCACTAGAGGGCCACCTTGGGGTTGACTGCAGAGGGTTACCGGGTTAGACGAGTTAGACTGTGGCATGCATAAGCGGGTTAGCAGCAGGAGCTGCTTGTGTTCTGTAATAAATATGTGGTTCTGAGTTATAATTCTCCGTGTACAAAGTCTATTGGATACACTGCAACAGAAGAAACACTACATGGTGTCAGAAGAGTCGTTTCACGAACTCGAGCCTGCGTTTTACAGCACTAAGACTTGACGTAAATAGTAAGCTCATCCTGACTTAAGTGAGTCTACCATAGTATAAAAAAAAAAAAATCCATGGATCAGTTCAGATTACCACCTCCATTAATCCTGTCGGGGAATACAGGTGAAAACTGGAGAAGATGGATACAGCGGTTCAACATTTACATGACTGCTACAGTTTCAGATTCAAAAAGTGAAAAGGTAAAAATTGCCATTCTCCTTCATGCTTTAGGAGAGGAGGCCTTAGAAGTATACAACTCACTGTCTATTGAGCCACATGGGGAGAATGAAACAATACAAGATATAGTAACTGCACTGGAGAAGTATTGCTTACCGAGAAAGAATGTTGTTTTCGAAAGGCCTACCCCATGCCTGATTCGATTACCATCGATAAGTATGTCACAGAACTAAAACAAAAGAGTAAGGACTGTGAATTTGGCTCAACGGAATCTGACATGATAAGAGACAAGATTGTGTTCAGTATCAGTGATCAGCGTTTAAAGGAGAGGCTCTTAAGAGAAACAAACCTGACTCTTGAAAAAACATTGGACATTTGTAGAGCAGCAGAGGCAGCTAAAACACAGATTCAAGCAATGGGAGAGCAGAGTAAAACTGTTCACACCATTAAAAAGAAGACATAAGATGCAAAACAGAACAAGAGATATGAAAGAACATCATCTCAACAGCACAAAGCAGATTCGTTCATCCGCAAAAAGTGCGGAAAATCTCACCTTCCACGACAGTGTCCAGCCTTTGGCGCAATATGTCATGCCTGTGGAAAACGTAATCACTTTGCCTCAGTGTGCATGTCTAAACAAAAAGACACAAAGCCTAAACACAATAGAAATGTCACTGTTGATTCATTATTCATCGGGTCAGTTGAACTAAAAGAGACCCGCGGCTCTGTACAGAACGCATGGTACATGGATGTAGAGATTGGAAATGTGACAGTTAAGTTCAAATTGGACTCTGGAGCTGAAGCCAATATTGTACCTCTCGACATTTATCAATCTCTGCACAAAACAGCGTTGTTGCAACCGACTTCGACTATGCTAGTGGCGTATGGTGGAACTAAATTAAAGCCAGAAGGTGTGGCCAACCTTCAGTGTGTCACACCCAAAGTGCAAGTTTGCTTACCCTTTTACATCACCAGACACTCGTCCATTCCAATACTTGGTAAGGAAGCATATGAACGGATGCAACTGCTAAAAAGAGTTGAGACTGTTGTAATCAAGCATTCTACCTCCAAAGGAGCTGATAGCACAACATCCAACAGTTTTTGAAGGGCTACGTCAGTTTCCGGGTGAACATCATATTCATGTCGATCCGAAAGCAATCCCAGTCATACATGGCTGCAGAAAAATTCCCTTAGCAGTGCTGGGCAAACTGAAGGACACACTGGATCAGCTGTTGCAAGCAGATGTTATAGCGCCAGTCACCCAGCCCACTCCTTGGGTCAACAGCCTTGTTGTCACTGAAAAAAAGAATGGGTCATTACGAGTATGCTTGGATCCTCGTGACCTAAATAAAGCTGTTCTTTGTCAACACTTCTCTATTCCAACAACTGAAGATGTCCTGTGCAAGCTTGCTGGAAAGAAAATTTTCTCCATCTTTGATGAAAAGGACGGCTACTGGCAAGTCAAACTTGACACTGAATCTTCCCTACTATGCTCGTTCAACACACCATGGGGTAGATACAGATTCAAACATCTACCATTTGGTATCAAGTCTGCTAGTGAAGTTTTCCAGCAGTACAATAACGAAGTGTTCGGAGACATAGGCGGTGTACACATTGTAGCTGATGATATGATTGTCGCAGCTGCCACAGAACAAGAACATGATTTCATTGTTGCTAAAATTATGGAGAGAGCAAAAAAACACAATGTGAAATTCAACCCCGACAAGATCCAGTTCAAGGTGAACAATGTACATTTCATGGGCCATGTGATAACTCCACAGGGTGTGAAAGCAGATGACGGCAAGATACAGGCAGTAGTAAGCATGCCAGCACCCATGGACAGACAAGCACTGCAGCGTCTTTTGGGCATGATAAGATATCTTGCACCATTTATTCCAGGTGAGGCTTCAAGAAGCCACTGAGCAAAGCACCAGCGAGACTCCAACGTATGCTCTTACAGCTACAGAAATACGACCTCATTGTCCAGTACACGCCTGGTAAGGACATGTTAATCGCTGATACACTGTCACGTGCTGTTTCTCACGGCCAACACACAGATACAGATGATCTCAGTGATGAAAGGGTCATATATTCACTTGAAGCAACAGAGGCTCTCAGTGAAGAAATGCTGAAGCAGCTTACAGAGGCTACTGCAAGAGACAGTACACTACAGTTGCTTGTGAAAACACAAAAGACAGGATGGCCGACACATAGAAAGAAACTCAGTCACTCAATTCATCAGTTCTGGCCTGTCAGACACACTATGGCTGTGCAAGATGGCATATTGCTGGTATCAGGTAGAATATTGATTCCTGAGTCAATGAGAAAAGAGATGTTGCAGAAACTACATATCTCACACCAAGGAATGCAGCGCACAAAAGCACATGCCAGAAAATTTCTGTATTGGCCTGGGATGACCAAACACATAGAACAGATGGTTGAGATGTGTCCAACATGCCAACAGTTCCAGCCCAGGAACCAGAAAGAGCCACTCATCTCTCATGAAATCCCAGAGCTCCCCTGGTTAAAAGTAGCTGCCGACATCTTTGAAATCAGAGGTCAGTCATCTACTGATTGTTGATTATATGTCAAAGTTTCCTGAGGTGATGAATATCAGAGACAAGACAGCGCCCACAGTAATTGAAAAGATGAAAGCAGTGTATGCTAGGCATGGCATTCCAAAAGAGCTGGTGTGCGATCACGTACCCTTTGCTAGCTATGAAATGAAGACGTTTGCTGCAGAGTGGGGGATTAAGCTGACACACTCAAGTCCCTCCTATCCTCAGTCAAACGGGCTGGCGGAAAGAACAATCAAAACGGTCAAACAAGTCCTAAAGAAAGCGGAACAATCAGGGGTGGATCATCACCTTGCTCTCCTTTCACTGAGAAATACTCCAATCACTGGTATGTCCTACTCACCAGCTCAGGTTCTGATGGGAAGAGTTCTGAGGAGCACCTTACCAGTGTCCAGTGAAGTCCTGCGACCAACTACTCCCAAAGGTGTTCATCAGGCGCTCCAAACCCTGCAAAAGAAGCAAGCGTGTCACTACAATCTGGGAGCAAAAGGCCTTCCAGAACTGCATGCAGGAAATACTGTGCACATTGAAACAGACAGGGGGTGGCAACCAGGTCTTATTGTTTCAAAACGAGATGAGCCAAGATCGTATAATGTCATCAATAAAGCAGGACTACAGTTCCGCCGCAACAGGCGCCACCTGAGGAAAACAATTCACAAGCCTACAGAAACATTTGATCCAGCGGGTGAGACCCATGACGATACACACTCTCACATCCCAGAGGCACATGAAGTGACAGATCAGCCTGTACAGTGTGTGCCAGAGCAATGTGTACATAACAGCAGCACCACAACCACCAGGAGTGGTCGGGTTGTGAAAGTTCCTGTGAGGTTTCAGGACTACTGTATGAATTGACTGTATATTTGCCTAGTAATTAAGGTTAAGCATGTTTAAGCTCTGAACTGCTTATTGGACAAGATGTTTGCTTTAAGTATAAAAAGAAAAAAAATAATATTCCCAGTTACGAGGACTTTAAGATCTATATCCAGGGTTCATATGCGGTTTATTGCTTGTATTGTTCTTTGTGAAAAAAGGAGGATGTGGTGTGTAGTGTTATATCCATTTATGATGTAATGGCATATTGACTCCACTAGAGGGCCACCTTGGGGTTGACTGCAGAGGGTTACCGGGTTAGACGAGTTAGACTGTGGCATGCATGAGCGGGTTAGCAGCAGGAGCTGCTTGTGTTCTTGTAACAATAAAACTCCATAATTACGGGAAGAAGGAAGCGGGAACCGGCGAACACTCAAATAAAACTTTAACCCTCTGGAGTCGATTAACGCGTATACGCGTTTTGGGGTATTTTCTCCTGATAACCCCGAAAAGAACTTAAATTACACTTTCAGTTTTGATCGTACAGATAAGTGCAATACATCAATCGAATCTGTAAAGGGTCTACTTTTTTTTGTATACAGACATAATAACAACAAAACTTTGTGCACTTATAAAATAAAGATAACAAACAAGGAGTGCTGTATGCAGCCTTTGTCTGCGCTGATCTTCAGATACAAATGCGTCATTAAAATGAACTGTAACTCAGTGAATACTCAACGAAGAGACATGAGAGAGATATCTATAGAAAGCCTGACATGTCTACTTTTAAACTAAACAAGTGCTGCTGAAAACAAATATTCTGTGATAAAGTAATCCATATGAAAACAACGCGATGTCCGTTTTTCACGTCTCCCTTCATTATCTTCTAAATGCGACCACGCCCCCGCGCCGAGCGCGCGCTTTTGAGATTCAAATGTTTCACTGAAGCGCGCGGCTTTTGAATACGCCCACACAACAGAAGACAACGCAGCGAGACTGTTCTTCAAGTTTTTTTTATTTTACTGTTTGCTTCGCGATGAGAGGAATAAGACATAAATCACCCCAAAAAGATGTCATGTGGTTGAGGATTTGAGATTTGGATTTCCTCAGAAAAAAGAATGAAGCACTTTATTCAGCAGAGTTCATAAACATGAGTAAGTCTCTTTTTATTTATTTATATACTTGTAGTAGTTTTTCACATAACGTGTAAACATTTTACTAGTTAGACTTTTTCCAAAGACTTTTTCCAAACTATAATTCCTGACTAAATGTATAATCAAGTGAAATATTATGAAGTTTCAATAACAATATACACTACTATACCATTCAAAAGCTTGATGTAAATAATATAAATGTAACAATAAATGTAACTGTAACAAATGTAACAATCATTGCTGTTCTTTCAATTTATCCCCCCTAAAAAACCTTAAAAAAATATTCTCAGCTCTTTTCAACATTTATAATAATAATAATAATAATAATAATAATAATAATAATGATAATGATAATAATAATAACAATAAATGTTTTTTTGTAGAAAATAAGATTGTTAAAAGGATTTCTGAAGGATTGTGTGACTGGAGTAATGATGCAAAAAATTCAGTTTGAAAGTCAGCTTTGATTGATCCTAATAAACTGTTTAACTGCACTCACAAGTGAATATTAAATTATGTTGTGGGATAATTAAATATATTCTAAATAAACTACAAACATAAAATTATATACATTTATTTTGTCCTCACATTCTTTCTTGCAACTCATCCCTCTCAGTGACACAGCTGACTGAATGGCTCATTATGCAGCTCATTATGCAGGCCTTTGTCTTCTCAGGTGTGAATTCATGATAGTTGACGCCTACTCGCATATGACTTTTACCAA
This sequence comes from Cyprinus carpio, assembly GCF_018340385.1. Lineage (NCBI taxonomy): Eukaryota > Metazoa > Chordata > Actinopteri > Cypriniformes > Cyprinidae > Cyprinus > Cyprinus carpio. The sequence goes on from NW_024879362.1 coordinate 114,708, forward strand.
CATAAAGTGTCTTAGAAAATTTAAATCAATATATTGTTTTCTGTAAGTGAGTAAACAAGATGATTTTCACATCATTTAGAAAAAAAAAAATTCTAGTCTACAAGCTCCAGTTCTCAAAATTCCTGGGAACCAATTTTCTGTATGTGTTTTATTGCCTTATTCAAGTGATTTACCATTTTTAGTTTTTCACTAACCACGCATAACATTTTTTTTCTCAAAAACACAATCATGTACATACATGCTGCTCACATATTATTATAGCCTAGTTTGTGCTGATTACAGTGAGATTAGACTTTAGCCATTTAGATATTTATAAGAAACTGAAAAAAGCACAAATGTCAGGGCATGACAAAACTTCTCCAGGCCCCAAAAATACCCTTAGACTCCAGAGGGTTAATAACCAAAATAAACATAAAACAGCGCGACAGCCCCTCACGGGCGACTGCCGTGCACAAACAAAAACCAAACACAAAATAAAACCCAGGCCTGGTCCTCTCTCGTCCTTCACTGTCGTCGCTCCTCTTTTGTATCCTCCCGATCTCCTCCGTGGGACTCGAGACCGGTGAGTGGAGCAGGTGTCGCTCATTTCCCAATCACTCCACCGGCCTCGCTCCGTTCCCACGGCTCTCGGCCCCGCCCCACTCATCACATACCCCCATCGCCCCTCGCAGGCCGGGGGGTACTCCAGAGACTGCGCTCTACTCCCCCCCCGCCTCCCTCCGGGGGGGACCGCTCACGGTGACCTGCGGGAACCTGGGGGTAAGGACAGACGAGGCGAGAGAAAAGGAGATGGAAGGATGAGGAGCGACGGGAGACGAGAGATTGGAGAGAGGAGAAAAAAAAAAAAAACGGCTGTGTGAAGTCCTCCGCGGTGCCTGGCGGTGGCACTGGACGGCCCTCGGTGGACGGCACGACACTCCTCCGCCGCCCGGTGGACGGCGACGGCTCCTCCGGTTTCGGGCAGCCGGCAGGAGTCCCCCGTTCCCTGCTCCTCCCCATTCTTGGCGGATGGCAGCAGGCTCCGGCCACCTGGCGAACGGCGACGACTCCTCCGCCGGTTCCCGCCTCCTTCCTGCCCCTCCACATCACGGGCGGCCGGCAGCGATTTCGTCCGTCCCCGGCAACTCACTCCAGCCCACCGCCTCGAGCGTCCACGGCGCCAGACTGCTACGCCTTGCTCCATGGCACCGCGGAGTCACCCCAGCGGCAAGGGATCTTCGGCAGCGCGTCCCTCCTTCCTCCCGGGTTTCGGCACCAGTGTAATAATAATAAAACTTCACAATCACGGGAAGAAGGAGGCGGGAACCGGCGAACATTCAAATAAAACTTTAATAATCAAATAAATACAAAACAGCGCGACAGCCCCTCACGGGCGACTGCCGCGCACAAATAAAAACCAAACACAAAATAAAGCCCAGGCCTGGTCCTCTCTCGTCCTTCACTGTCGTCGCTCCTCTTTTGTATCCTCCCGATCTCCTCCGTGGGACTCGAGACCGGTGAGTGGAGCAGGTGTCGCTCATTTCCCAATCACTCCACCGGCCTCGCTCCGTTCCCACGGCTCTCGGCCCCGCCCCACTCATCACAGTTCTGTAATAAATATGTGGTTCTGAGTTATAACTATATCCGTGTACAAAGTCTATTGGATACACTGCAACAGAAGAAACACTACATATATAAGCAACTGAAAAAAGCACAAAAGTCAGGGGATGTCAAAATTTCTCCAGGCCCCCAAAACCCCCTAGGCCTCAGAGGGTTAAATTAAAATAAAACCAGTTTTGTAATTTGTTTCGTAGATAAAGAAATTAATGAACAGAAACATTGTAGATAAACAATAGGTGCATTCTACTTATTCAGAGTCTGAACAGACCTCAATGGCCGATTTCCCCTTTTGCCATCCCATACCCCCATATCTATCAGGAGCAGACCGGAGATAGCTGCCCTTGTATTTCTTTATTTCGGCCTCTGACGCAGAAGGTTTTGACTGCTGTACAGCACCTTAATGAATATAAAGCCACAATTAGCACTCATTTTAAGACATTAAAATACAGCATACATTTTTTCAGCAAGCATCACTTGTACATGTACTGTAAATCCACAAAGTAATTAACTTTTTAAATAAGCATGGATAACCATCTAGTGGCTCAGTGATCCTCCTCACCATTCTTTTCAAGTGAGCTGCAACAGCAGGAAAACAGAAAAACTGAATCCAATTTTTCAATGTCCAACCATCTTAACTAAAGGTGGCATAGGTATAACATAATTCACACATTTAAAACCTGTGCTTTTAATATTGTCTGAAAATTTTTAGATAAACAACTGCATATTTTGAGTTTATGCATGAGAGCGCCCTCTGGCTTTTGGATGTGGCAGCATTTGACCATAATTTATTGAGAAACTGAGCATAATAATTGCACAATTAATTGTTACACCCCTACAGTATTGCCACTGTGCATCTGTGATGGCTAAAAGTTTGCCGCACAATGGGTAACACTGGATAGATAAAACAGTACATCATCTAATCATAAAAAATAGTAATGTAGTACCTATTATAACATGGCATAGCAGTGTTTTTCCAAAGGCCTTCTTCACCCCTGAGCTGTCCATGTTCATTGTTGCCATCAATCTGTTGGTAAGAACTCTGACAAAAGAAAAAAGACAACCAAGTAATATCAGTAATCATTAATTGTTAAGATTATTGAACAATACAACTAAGTGACCAGAACAGCTGAGCCTTGAAGCAGAAAAGGAATGTCTTACAGTTTTTAGGAGGAGGGAACCGGCGAACACTCAAATAAAACTTAATAATCAAATAAATACAAAACAGCGCGAACAGCCCCTCACGGGCGGACTGCCCGCGCACAAATAAAAACCAAACACACAAAATAAACCCAGGCCTGGTCCCTCTCTCGTCTTCACTGTCGGTCGCTCCTCCTTTTGTATCCTCGTCCCGCTCTTCCTCCGTGTGGACTCGGACCGGTGAGTGGAAGCAGGTGTCGCTTCATTTTCCCCCATCACCACCACACTCCACCGGGCCTCGCTTCCGTTCCCACGGCTGCGCGGCCCCGCCCCACTCATCACAGTTCTGTAATCAACTATGTGGTTCTGAGTTAGAACTATACTCCGTGTACAAGTCTATTGGATACACTGACAACAGAATCAACCTACATATATAAGCCACTGAAAAAAGCACAAAAGTCAGGGGATGTCAAAATTTTCTCCAGGCCCCCAAAACCGCCCTAGGCCTCAGAGGGTAAATTAAATAAAACCGAGTTTTGTAAGTTTTGTTTTCGTAGATAAAGAAATTAATGAACAGAAACATTGTAGAAAACAATAGGTGCATTCTACTTATTCAGAGTCTGAACAGACCTCATGGCCGATTTCCTCCCCTTTTGATCCATCGCCATACCCCCATATCAGCAGGAGCAGGACGCCGGAGATAGCTGCCCTTGTAGCCCATTTCTTTATTTCGGCCCTCTGACGCAGAAGGTTTTGACTGCCTGTACAGCACCTTAATGAATATAAAGCCCACAATTAGCACTCATTTTAAGACATTAAAATACAGCAGATACTTTTTTTCAGCAAGCATCACTTGTACATGTACTGTAAATCCACAAAGTAATTAACTTTTGTAAATAAGCATGGATAACCATCTAGTGGCTCAGGTGACCTCCTCACGGGCCATTCTTTTCAAGTGAGCTTGCACAGCAGGGAAACAGAAAAACTGAATCCAATTTTATCAATGTCCAACCATCTTAACTAAAGGTGGCATAGGTATAACATAATTCAACACATTTAAAACCTGTTGCTTGATGTGCCCAATATTGTCTGACAATTTGTATATAAACAACTGCATATTTTGAGAGTTTATGCATGAGAGCGCCCTCTGGCTTTTGGATGTGGCAGCATTTGACCATAATTTTATTGAGAAAAACTGAGGCATAATAATTGCACAATTAATTGTTACAAAAAGACCCCTACAGTATCCTCAGTGTTAATCTCTGTGATCTGTGTATGGCTAAAAGTTTGCCGCACAATGGGTAACACTGGATAGATAAAACAGTACATCATCTAATCGCCCGGAGACAATAAAAGTAGGAATGTAGTACCTATTATACATGGCATAGCATGTTTTTTCCAAAGGCCTTCTTTCACCCCTGAGCCTGTCCATGTTTCATTGTTGCCATCAATCTGTTGGTAAGAACTCTGACAGCAAAAAAAAAGACAACCAAGTAATATCAGTAATCATTAATTGTTAAGATTATTGAACAATACAAACTAAGTGACCAGAACAGCTGAGCCTTGAAGGCAGAAAAAGGAATGTCTTTACAGTTTTTCACCATCACTTGGTGCATTTTCCTGAATCATTCATCAACATTTTCTACAACATATTGCACTGTTTCAGATTAGGTAGATCTATGGATTTCGTCTGATTTACAAATTATACCCCCACATCTGATTTTTGTTTGTGTGGTGCATTTGCACAACATTTAGAATTATAATGGGTTCTAATGAGTTTACCTTTATATTTACATTTAGTCATTTAGCAAATGTTTTTATCCAAAACACAAAGAGTTCAGGAAGCAATAAGCGATATGTCATACAGGAGAAATAATACAGTAGGTGCTAATACAAAGTTACTGGTCTTTAACAAAAGCTAGACCACTACATGTTGAGAGAAAGGAAAGAGAAAGGGTTAGTGTTTTTTGCTGTCAAGTATTTCATTTGGAATGTTGTGAGAGATGTGGTTGACCGGACAGAAGAATGTTCCACCACCTGGAAGGAGTTATCGCTTTGTAATTTTATTGCAATAGATTTGTGAACTATCAATATGTATCTTGCATCAAACACTTCGATGGAATATAATTGTAAATAGTTTGCAGAAAATAGACTGGTGTTTACCCGCCGCCTTCACACTGGCAGTTGAAATTAGCTCTGTAAGACGCAATACACCCCCGGCGGATGTCGTACTACACCGATGAAAAGCGTCGGAAGCGAGTAGAACAAAAATGGTGGAGAGATTAGTACGATTTCAACTGCCAGTGTGAAGGCGGCGTTAGGGATTTAAATATGTTAAGAATGTTTACATAATTATAAATAAATGTTGATAATTTCCATGTCTAAAGACATTTCCATTTTAAACGCCAAATATAGGCAAATCCACGGACAACTAACAGGCATTAGGACGAACGTAAAGAGGGCGCTTGAAGACGTGTACAAGTCGGCAAAATTTCTGATGATTTATTGGCATGAAGTTTCGTGCACAATGACAAACAGGAGTGCAACATTCTCCAAATGGCAATGTTCACTGCATATTCCACAAATGAACATAACGGACATGCAATACTTACATTACATTATCACACTAAGTACTCTGTCACTAATTGCCCTTTCAGATAGGACGCGGACCGCGCTGCGCTATGAAATGAAACTGATATATTTCAATGGCTTGCGCCGCACGACTCGGACCAAAGCGGAGCTCAGCAATCAAAGTTTAAAATGGTTCAACTATTGCCACTGCATGGCCAATAAATACGGTGCATCGAAACCACCGTGGAAATCAAAATGAAAACTCCGCCTACTTTTGCTTTGGCCAGCGTAACGCAAATCAATCTGTATCTGATTCTGAAGGGCTACATTTTTTTTCTCCATTTAATAAAGAACTATTTTGTCAGAAAGATATTCCTTGTGAAAGAAATACAGTTACAAATTCAAGCACTTTTCAAGCACTTTTTATCCAATTTTATATTTTACTTTTTAAACCTTGAAAACACAACATCAAAATTCAAGCACTTTCAAGGATTTCAAGCACCTGTACGAACCCTATGGTATGAGCCACCACAGGCATTTAACAATATAAAACCTAACACAAAATGAAAAATAAAGTAGCATTTTGAGGGGGTTAATATGGAAACGACAGTTACCATGGGGTGAATAACACCCAAGAACTGTTTAATGAAACATGGAAACTGCTACTGGTGAATAGAATAAAAATCTGACTGTGAATGAAACACTCTCACAATTAATATACATAAGTATTCAGCATTATCAGCAAATCTTCTAGTAGCCAACCTTTCTTCAATCGGGCTCTCTTCTCCAGTGGGTTGGGCTACCCAAAAAAACGAATGCGGCAAAACTGATAAAACGATTTTAATAATGCGCGAACTTTTGAACAACGAATGCGGAACTTTTGAAATGAACACGGCAACACTGATGAAATGAATGCAGCAAAAAATTGACCAATCAGAATTTTAGTCGAGAATGATCGTCTGGGAGATTACAGCCCTAATTTAAAGCGAGCCGAAGGAAGCCGTACCGTACCATGCAACGTTTTGGCAAACTGCTATTTTACTTAGTTTTAGTCTATTTTGCGATTAAAACTTGTTGTCCGGCTGCATTGAGTCCATATAAGCAGATTCGGGCTTGTGGACAGCGAATCCTGTTATTTAAACATGCCATCTGGCTCTTCTGCGTGTCTGAGTGAATGAACTCATGAGTCATCTGAGAAATGCCACCAAAGCATGGTATCATTTACCTTTTCATCATATTTTTTACACAGATCTCAAGGTCTGCCACCCCCAATGCCTGACTAACCGAGACACACTGAAAAGATTTTGAAATTTTTTATTTTTTTTTCACCATCAGAAAACACAGAACACAATACAGTATTTAGTATTGGACTTTATGCATAGTTATACTGACCATACATACATTCCTCTTTTTTTCAACGTCCAGTTGCCCTTCCAGATTTTTTAGCTCACGCCTGCTGTTCATTTTTCTCATAGGTGGAGGTTGGGATCTGGGGGTTTGGGGTTTTGGGGTTTTTGTGAAAGTTTTGCCCGAATATCAGAAAGAAGATAAAGGACCCGCCTTTGGAATTCTTGAAAGTCAAATTGGAATGAAAAATATTTGTCACATTTGCAAAAAATTCCACGTTCAGTAAGAATATGAGGTGGTCCTACTTACTTCCATTATCTAATGGGAATAGCTCTCCACCCTCTCTGTGCTGGTTCCCCCTAGCTGGTCTTTGGGAAGAACTCATAAGAAGAGCTGGAGCGCTGGTGTGGAGAGCTGTCCTGTGGGCGTGAAGAGCTGTGGCGTGGACTGCGGGACCACTGGCGTGGGATGCTGCGAGTCGGAGATTTGGACCGGTGGCATGGGGTGCTGTGAGTCAGAGATTGGGACCGTTGGCGTGGAGTGCGGGACCGCTGGCGTGGGGTGCTGTGGGTTGGAGATTAGGACCGGTGGCGTGAAGTGGTGTGGCGTGTGGGACCGCTGACGTGGGGTGCTGTGGGTTGGAGATTTGGACCGGTGGCGTGGAGTGCGGGACCGCTGGCTGGGGTGCTGTGAGTCGGAGATTGGGACCGGTGCTGTGAAGTGATGTGGCGTGGAGTGCGGGACCGCTGGCGTGGGGTGCTGTGGGTTGGAGATTGGGACCGGTGGTGTGAAGTGGTGTGGCGCAGAGTGTGGGACCTCTCACGTGAAGTAAAAGTGCTGCAGTGCGGGTGCGGTGGTGCGGGACTGTTGCCGTACAGTGCTGTGGCTGGGATTGATCGAGGACAACTGGCAACCACCCCATAGATTGAGGCCGCGAGAACTTTGGAGCCACAGAGAAGATCAGGGAATGGAACTACGCATGCGATTGCCATGCGATTTATGAAATCCTATTTCGTCCTTCGTGAGATCCCGAATGGCAACTGGTTTGGACATTCTCCGTAATTCTGGGATGTGGTTTTGATGAAAGGACAGCCAGACCTGAGGGATGAAAGACAACCAAAAATGTAACAAGAAGATGAAGGATTGGCAGCAGAATAGGTACACTGTTTTGGATCTCTGATATATATAGTCGATAGTATATATATATATATAATATATATATATATATATATATATTATATATATCTATCTTCTTACAGTTAGAGTATTAGGGATGGGCGATGGGACACTGTTATCATATATCACAACGGTATTGCAAAATATACCGATGACGATTTCATAAACAAAACAGAGTATCCAGACAATAATATAATAATAAAATAGTGCCCTTATTAGGGCCCGAGCACTGCCAGTGCAGAGGAACCCTATGGGAAAGTGCTCCGTGTCTTATTAGGGCTCAAGCTGCCGAAGGGGCGAAGAAGCCATATTGGTTTTTCTAAGGATTATTCTTATAATGATTATATTTTTTTTATTTTTTTTTAAACCTTCCGGGGGTAATTTTGGAGGACCTCACTAAAATAATCAAACAACTTCTTGGAACAATTGGGAAACACATTGGAACCTGCGGCCATCATGAAGCAGCAGCGGCTGGGACCCGGGCGTAGGCACAGGGGCTCTACGGCGCCCCCCCCTGCGAACACATGTCAGAAATCTTGAACCATAGCTCACACATACTTGCATGTATTTATATAAAAACTCTGTACACTTATAGATCTTATGAGCCCCGAACAACTTTCGCGCTCTATGTCATAGGCTCCGCCCAACAGGGAGAGTCAGCTATTCAGGGGGCTGTTTCAAAAATGCATGCTCTGGAATTTGATATACTCCTCTGAGGGTTTTCCACCGGTTCTACACGAAACGCGCGGTGAACATGATCTCAAGATATTGGGGATGAAAAAATTGCAGGGGATTTTGATTATCTCGAACGGTTTTTCCGTCAAAAAAAAAAGGCGAAGATTGAAAGCGTTGAAATTAGCAAAACAAAAAATGCAAAGAGAAACAGGAAATGTCTAATAACATCCACATACATTTTCTGATTTAGATCAAACTTCATTGGATTGTTCGTTGCATGATGCCGATCGCATAGATGTGACTATTAGGAGTCAAATGTTATAGCGCCACCCAACTGGCAGCAGGAAGTGTTGTCATTTTCAAAATGCTTTGAATTCAGCATTTTATTTTCACTCGATTTGCTTCACCCCGACTTCCATCAGAATAATGACAAAACCCGGGCCGATGTAAATCTGTTGTGGGGATATTGATATCTAATATAGTGTTGCTGTGGCAACGTGTCAATCTTGAATATTCTGTTCTGGTGATTTTGAGGGCAGATAAAATGCTCAGAATTACATGAAACTTCAAAAACACATATCAGTCGTATTAATGATAGTTAGACAATGGCAAAAGCACATGATAAGGGGTGGAGGAGGCACTCTATAGCGCCACCTTTTGTCAAAAGTGGTGTGTTTAGTTTTAGCCTACAGACATCAAACTCCGTTTGCGTACATAATGTTCTTCTCAGAAGGACACAGTTGTTCTAATTTACCAGTGCATAGTCAGCCTACGGACAAAACCACCCGCCGACCCCCAGCGACCCATCTCAATGTACTCGGAGACCGGGTCTATGTAGTAACTGACATGCTCGCTAACCCAAACTCCAGAACCAGGTATGATAGTGTTAAGCTCACACTGGTGGGTGTGAGATCCTTTTTGGAAAAATATGGCTGTGAATTACATGCATACTCAGCAGAGGAGAATTACCACTATACTCCACCAAACTTCTTCTACATGATTGCCAAAACACTGTTGGAACTTAAAATTGGGAATGGATTTTGGATAATTTGAACGGTTTTGCAGTGGTGAATTGTTTGAAATAACAGTAAAAAGGGAACACATTCATTGTCTGTATTTTAAATTGCCGCTTACAAACACTCCAAACCATTTTTCATACCGCGAAATTCCATTCTGAGGAACTAGCTAGTTTCAACGATTTTACAAAACTTTATGGATAACAGAAAATTAAAAAACTGTCCAGACATCTGATTCCACTCTGAGGGCACTCTCTCTGGTGGTGAGGGAAGGGTGGGGAGGGGGGGGGTGGCTGACAGAATGAGGGAGGGGCAGAAAAGGAGTTACATTCTCTTTAATCACCAGAAACAAAAATCAGTATTGTGTGGTGTTTTTGTTGTTGTGTGTTTTTTCACTTACAGCTTAAGCACATCTCTAGGGCCTATCTTTCTGTCAGTTTTAGGACAAAAAAAAAAAAAACCTAGTACAATGGTGTAGGGCTCAGAACAACATGATTTTATATTATTAGGTTTACAAATTATGTTGATTGCAACTAAAAAAGATTAAAAAAAACGTGACTTTCCAAATGCTTATAGATTCAATAAAAATCATTAAAAAATGCTTTTTCGCCGAGTGATAATATTGAGTCATATTTGAATTCTGATGTATTTTTCCAAGCAATTTACCATCCAAATCACATCATCGTACTACATAGATAATTTGTTATTACTCATATGAGTGAATATAAGGGTCCTTGAAGGCTGGAAGTGAAAAATACTTACTATTCAGAGATGCTGAATTATTAGGCATGTTTTTTGGCATGCTTGCATAGAGGCTCATTGTAGCGGTTTTGCTTCAGGTGTTGAAATTAGATTTTGTTGGGGTTGATACATTAACAGGTTCACAAGTATCCGCCGCGTGCGGATACGTAGGTGTATGCGGGTCAGAAGCAGAAAGAGAGAGTTTGAGCGTGATGGGAACGCAGA
>NW_024879362.1:125445-148621 GCF_018340385.1 Cyprinus carpio
AATTCCAATATTCAGATATCGCATAGCGCCACCCCGTGCGTTGCAACAGGAGTGACATGTTTTACGCCGTAACAAACTACTCCTAATATTTTATGACATTTTATAATTTTTTTTTGTCAGTTCTATCTAAAGGAAAGGAGGCCCTTTAGCGATGTTAAATTGTGACTCTTGAGGGTTCATTAAAGGTGGGCCATGGCGCCCTCTGTGACAAAAGAGTTATGTCCGTCCATGTGAATGAAGTTGTATCGTATCCGCGCATGGCATAAGATGTTCCCGATTCTTCCCCAAACTTCACATGTTCCGAAAAGAGTCTTGGCCTGAACATCTGAAGGTCTTATTCCACTATAATCATAGCGCACTGCTGGCAACAGGAATGTCTTTGTTTTTGCACTAACTAAACATCAAGTCCATATCTGCACCAAACCTTCAAATATTTGGAAGATCATGCCTGAAGATTATCTAAAGGCCATGATCAATTAGACAATACGCCACCTGTTGCAATAAGGACCCTTCAGGCCTTATAACTACCTCAAAACATTCCAGTTCAATCTGCCCGAATTTCATAGCTGATAAAAGTGCCTGGACTGAAGAAATGTACAGGTCAAATCCAGTTATAGTCATAGCGCCACCACTGGCGAGCTGAGATTGGCACTAAACTACTTTGACATATGTCTCTTATATTTTACCACATAAACGCATATAATCGTGCACGTTCGCGGTTTTTAACAAAAGCCACCCGCTGGCGGTTGGCCCGGGGGCGAGGGCCCTTCATCGCTGCTTTGCAGCTTTAATTATTCTTCTTCTCTCTTCTTCTTCTCCGCAAGGTCGCAGTTTTGAGGGCACTAACAGGCTCCAAACCTCCACGAACTTGCACACGCATCAGTACTGGCGAAAATTTACATCTGATATAGGTTTCAGAAGTGGGGGTGGCAAAATGGTCGATAGCGCCACCTAATTAAGTCAACGGAGTGCGCCTCGGCTACTGTTTTTCACGTACATGCAGGAAATGCCGGTACATATGTGGAACACACCCATTACCTACAAAAATTCTCGTGGTACAAATCCAAAACCCCAGGAAAGTAAGTATTATTTTGAAGTTCCTTAGGATTTTTGTGCCGTTTTTGCCCATTTCCATGCCTGTTACTTTTGACGAATCCTCCTACAGTTTTAATCGCGTTGTCTTTCAAATGTGATGAGGGTCCTCATACGACCTTGTGATGTTAAATTGCGAAGGTTGTTGAGTTTTTCGTCAAGGGGTGTTTCCCTGGCGGCCTGAACAAAATTTGATGTTTCGGCCGTGAAAACAGGAAGTTGCTGTAACTCAGGCAAGGCAATGTCCGATCCTGCCCCAATACTTCACATGTGTGATAAGGTGTTTCTGTCCCTGAACAAAAATCATGACCAAATTCAGTGTTATAGTTCATAGCGCCACCATGTGCTGGCAAACAGGAAGTGACATGGTTCAAAGACGGTGTTATGGACTCCTAGAAATATATTAAAAAGTGTCAACAAGTGTTAATATGTAGGCTGGCAACATGTTCAAAACATACTAAAACATGCTAGTAGCACTTAGCTAAGTGCTAAAGCATGCTCCTAATGCAGTGAAAAAAGGAAGTTGCTGTAACTCAGGCTCGCAATATCCGATCTGCCCCAACTTCACACACATTTCACAAGAGTCCTGTCCTGAACACAATCAACATGCCTGTATTTGATTATAGTCAGTAGCGCCACCTGATGGCAACAGGAAGTGGCATGTTTTAACACTGTTATGGAGCTCCCTTGCAAAATTAATAAAAAAGCATCAACATGTGTTAAATAGGCTGGCAAATTGTAGAAGCATGCTTAAAACCTGCTAGACCAACACTTAGCTCAGTGTTAAAAGCATGCTATTAATGCAGTGAAGTAGAACATTACTGTAACTCGTGCACCACTATGTCCAATCTGCCTCCAGCTTTACAAGTTTGATTAGAGTCCTGTGCCATGACAGATATCTACAATGCTCATATTTTGGTTATAGTTATAGTGCCATCCCTACTGACAACAGGAAGTGACATGTTTTAATACTGTTTATTGCACTATTCGCAAAACCGTTAAAATATGCCATTGTGTGCTTATCATGCTAGAAATATTCTCAAACATGCTTAGCAACACTTACTATGTGCTAAATGATGCTATTATACTATGAAAACAGGAAGTTGTTGTAAAAACTCTTGCACTACAATGCCAGTCTGCCCCTAAATTTCACACACAGTTTTATAAGAGTCCTGGCCTGAACCCATCTAAAGGGCAAATAGTCAAATTATTAATTATACGCGCCACCTGCTGGCAACAGGAAATGGGCTTATTTTAAACTACTTAAACATGAATGTCTGATCTGCCCTAAACTTCACATGTTTGATAAGATTCCTAGTCTCAAAAGATTTTAAGGCCAATATTTCCCAGTTATAATATAAATCATAGGACCGCCACTCCTGCTGCTGACAGTGAAATTACCTTGTTTTAAACTAACATAAACATGGCAATATTCTGGTCTGCCCAAAGTTCTTGTGTTTGATATGGGTCCTGGCCTGTTACTCATTTTTTCCTTTAGTCATATTTGTTTATAGTCTTAGCGCCACCTGCGGGCAACAGGAAATTACTTCTTTTACACTAACTTAAAACAAACATGGGCAATGTCTGATCTGCCCGAAACTTTGCATGGTTGGTAAGAGTCCTGGCTTGAAGACATTTACATGCCGATATTCAGTTATAATCATAGCGGCCACAGTTTGGCAGCAGGAAAATGTGGCACAAATATTTACCTTTTTATAAGCATATGGCCCATCGTTCGGCTGATCTCCTATGGCCACACCGGTTGGTGGTGAGCCCGGGTGCGAGGGCCCTTTCATCGCTGCTTGCAGCTTTAATTAATGTTTATCATGCGATGTAGGCTTTAGGTGTGAACGTTATGTTGTTCATATGCCCAGGCAGTCAGTAACAGTGGCAGAATTCAGGAAACGCTGTTTTGTTGAATATGATTGCTGACTGTTTTCTGCCGGTTGCCACAGAGATAGACCAAGAGAAAAACGAGCTGCATCGGCAAAGCAAAATCTTACGACTCGCGGAGGCTGTACCGGTGTTCAAATTGTCCTACCTGTCAGATTTTTCCTACCGCAGGGCAACATTTATTATAATTTGAAATTAAACACTTGAACAATGGTTTGTGGTGTGGCAACCATGGTATAAGAGTAAATAAATTGGCTCCCTGTCCGTTCAATTATACTTAAAATGCACACTCGATGTGCGTCGTGGCAGCATTACCTCGAGTGTGCATTATATGAGTATAATTGAATGGCTCGTCATCAATTATTCCTTACTTATGCCATGGTCTCTCTGAATACTCTATTCTAATTGGCTGGAAGAATTCCACCAGCTTCCATTGAGTCTACATTGACTTGCATTGTAGTTTCCTTTTCTACAATGGAGGTCATGTAGACTCGCTGTCCCCCGGAAGCTGCTGATTTGTGTTTTGTAACTTTTGAAATATGAATATTTTTATTTCCAAAAATCCACGATTCGCTTCGTCTCCTGCTTTCATGCTCATCCTCATCTTGTAAGAGGAGAAACAACAGTATAATTACCATACATAGTATCACAACATATATATGCTCCAGCACCAAAAAAACTAGGCCCTGTCAAAATGAGCAAGTATTCTGTACCTAAAATAACCCTGGGTATTTTTTTGTCTTTGATACAGGGACCACATTCTTCCTCACTGAGCTCTGCAGTAACTTGTGTGTGGTCGAAGACTTCACACACGTTCCTGATTAGCTGAAGTAAATAGAAAAAACAACAAGCTTTTAATACCTTCATTGATTTTGATTAGTGGAAAAAACAATTCGCTTTTAAAATGGATGTTAACTCACTTGACTTGAATTTGATTTTCAGCAGTGGAAACATTTTCCAGCTACTTGTTGGTGTTCGCAGCTTCTCTTTAGCTGCTTTAGTTACATTATCCGCCCTGGTGGCCAGTGTACCATGTTGTCCCTTCACCCAAACCTCCCTGGGATGACTCCCTCATCTTCTCCATTTGGCTCTGTCCAAACCGCCCTGACCCACATCATTGTACCTATACAAAAATCAAAAAAATCAGTAGTAAATGAGACCGTATATTGAGTAGTATATTACATTGCATTATCTATACATTATACATAGGTATGTGCAATCACCTGAGATTGAACCCACAAACCTTTTCGTTGTTAATGCAATGCTCTTACCACCTAAGCTACAGGAAAGGCTATATTAGTGCATTTGTAACAAACTGGTCAGCTTAACCATTCTCTGAAGATGCTGCATGCAATCTATATAAGAGGCAGGCATTTTCCCCTCCACTCTCAGAAACAGCATTCATATACAACCTCCACAACCTCACAAAGATAATGGAAGAGCAGTTAAAAATATTAGTTTGATACCAGTGATATACCTGACAATTCAGTTACGTTCTATTTCATGCAACATGGGGAACAAAATGAATCCTGTGTCAGCTTCACCAGGGTTGGCTGGCAGACAGACAAACTTTATGAATCAACTGCTGTGTTTGCTGATCAGATCGACCGTGTAGTTCTACTGATATCTCTACACGGACAATATTGAGCAGTTTAGAATCACAAGGATCAGTGAGAAACTCTCTGTGTTGCAAAGCTCTCTTTGGTAAAAGGCCTAGATTTTGTAGAATTTTCTAGTTCTGCTAGATGCTTGGCAACTTGGGCTATAGGATTGCGAGATTGGCTGCTGACCATTTTCTTTAGAGTCTGCAGGTAGTTCTCAAATGGAAAGCATGAAATCCTATTCAGTGAACAGTTGAAGTGTTCCACATCATCTGGTAAGTGAATTAGTGAATGAACATTGTATAAAGCGAAGGTGTTTCCATATATAGCCTCACACTTCTTCAACATAGTACATGAGTAGGCTCTCGGGCATAGTCTAAGTGTTCCTACGGTCTGCATCATCCGAATTCAAAAGGACGGACACCGCAACCATCAAGGAAAGAAAGTGTTTGTATACAGCATGTGAAACCACTTTTCTTAGAACCATGGTCCAGTTATAAAGAAGAAACTGTCTAAGTTCTGTAGCCTTCCCTCTGTCCAATTCCCAGTAAAGTCCTAGGTTTGCCGTGCAAAACTCACTAGGTAGTTCTCCATTCAATACCTTTAGTTTATCTGAAATGTCACTCCTTTGCTGAAATGACAGTCTGCATGTGTGGGGTCCTCTCTGCATGTAGTGAAGCATTCTCCTAACTACACCCAAACACACCAAGTGCATGTAGTCCAATGCAAAATTCCGAACACATGGAATTCCAGCTAGTGGTCAGTGGGGATTTCTCAATTTTGATGGTCTTTGTAGGCAAGTCTACTGAAATCTGCTTCAGACCTTGCAACACACACCAGGCGATGTAGCACCAAGAACAACTCGTCCCACATAGGTGCCTTTAACTGTGCAGTGCTCACATTCGAAAATAGCTATGTGATTCTTTATGCATTTCAGGAATTATCGAGCTGGTGCATCACAAACAAAGGATTTACAGTCACTTGCAGTGCTTTCTCTCCATGGACTATGCCATCTTGCATAAGTTGCTGCAACTCCTGTAGAAAATCAGAGAGGTAATCTTTAACTGGGCTCGGTTTTGCTTTTCCACAATAGAGTGCCACAATGAAGGGCTTTTGTGCAAATCATAGAAACTGCACAGGATTGGACACATTTGCAGACTTGATGATTTTAATAATGGAATGCCATCAATGTTAAAGCACAGATCTATTCAGTCTTTATGGAAAACAGGATTCTGGGATAAAACCTTCAGTACTCCTGATGCAATACCAAAGTAGGCATATTGTCCACCACACAGATCAAACTACTTCCACTCTTTTAGGGGTTTTCACCAGGGTTCTGGCATCCTTGGGGAGGCGATGTCCTTGGTGCCTTAGAATATCTAGTAGTTCATTTAGTCCAGATCGCTTGCATTTGTTGGTAGCTGCCCATGCTGCAATTTCCTCTCCCAGATCAGGAGCAGTTTTCCTCTGCAGAATTATCACACAAATAGTCAGCAACCTCAGAGTCAGTGTCAGAAGACAGCACTAACGCATCAGAGTCATAATCTGAAATATTGCCATCGGCTGAAGGTGGCAAAGAGTCAGTTTCATCCTCACTGAACCGAGCCCTCAGTAACCCATCTGTATCACTGCTAATTGAAACCATCTGCAAGAGACAGCACTTCAGCATGATCTTTCCTCCAGTTTCTGTGCTATGCCATTATTTAGCGTCACAAGTAGCTGCAAAATAAGAGGAGTCCATATGGATCTCTAAAACATTTACATATATTTACAAAGATGTTGTGGAATAATGACAATGCATGGGCCTTTGTTATATTTAACATCATTCATTAACAGACAAACAAATAATAAATAAAATCTATACTGAACTTTTTGCTTCAACCTCAGTCAAAACCAGATACTTCCTTGTTAGTATTTTAATACGTTAGTTGTATTATCCATCTATAGACACTTAAACGATAAATTTAATTTAGCTTATAGAGGTGCTAAAATAAATATTT
Source organism: Cyprinus carpio (assembly GCF_018340385.1). NCBI lineage: Eukaryota > Metazoa > Chordata > Actinopteri > Cypriniformes > Cyprinidae > Cyprinus > Cyprinus carpio. The sequence continues at coordinate 132,032 of NW_024879362.1, forward strand.
TTATGATGCATTGCAATGCAAACATGGACACTTCAGCAGTAATAGACCATAATCGATTATAGCCTACTGCTGGTTTTCTGATGGCATTCATCAATATATTGCTGTTGTTTTTTGGTGTTTACAAAAAAATAATTTACATTAAAAAAAAAATCTGAACGCACTGCCTATGTAGCTCTGCCTAAGTCAAGAGCGGGACTCATGCATTACTTTGGTACATGTATTATTATCAAATATCAATATGTAATTAGTCACATAAAATAATGTAAGATCTGGTTGCAGCCGCATTGTGAAATCGAATCGAATACATGAGAATCGTAATCGTATTTATGTTTTTGGTGAGGGGAAAGATGTGGAACTCGGTCCATTTGTTACACCAAACAGCACATAGGCTATATAGGCTGATCACATTGGATCTGTGTTTTATGTGTTTTTATTTTTTGCGATAACTGTCTGTGCTGTTTAGCTTTTTGCGTTTTATGGGAAATAACAGTAGACATTATGAGGCGGAGGTGTTGGTCATCCTGATCTTGACTTGTACACCGTACCTTGTTTCTCCATTTATTTATACTTTCAATTGTGATTCTAGTCATACTCCACATTCCATACCAGATGGGGGCAGTATGCCTCAATAAAGTGAATTGGTCTACTCTAGAGTAACAAACGAGAAACGGCATAGTCTCTATGCTCCGCCCCTACCTTCACAAAAACCCTAGAGCCATAGCCGAAGCCTAAGAGGACGTTGGGTGATGTCAAGTGATTTTGAAACATGACATCTTCAAGCTACTCCCCTTCACCTTTACCAGTGAATATGTTCATATTCGTTTTGTTCATATTAAATTTTGAGTTGTATATACACATTATTTGAATTAAATTAATTTGACAGACAGCATTCTGTCAACATCATTGGTCAACATCAGACAGCTGATGTTGACCAAGCTAGCGCCAACCAACGTAACCAGAGCTGCCAACTCTCAAGCATTCACCGTGAGACACGCAATTGACTCTTTTCACACGCTTTCAAAAAACTGACCGCTCTGAATATAGTGAGTGAGTGCGCAGCGCGCGGCCGGGGTGCTCTCTCTCTCTCTCTCTCGGGTTCATTATCATCGAAGACATTTCAAGCTTCTTAGGTAATGTTACATTTTAGCATCAGCTTGGTAGAGACGGGCTTTGGTAGATAACAGGTGAAAACCGGATCGGATCTGTGGGTAAGTTATAGCTAGCTAATTATCAAACGCAGCTACGGTTAGCCATCGCTAACATTAGCACGTTTATCGAACAGCCTTCGATACATTTCTATGTTATAACTTCCCGAAAAAAATACGCAAACATATAAAACAAACTTCTAGCGAAATACTAACAGCATCTTACTTACCAATCCAAAAGAAATGTTGCAAATTCGGAGTCGAACCTCATTTCTTTCAAGTCCATCAGTTGTCTCCAGCGATGGAAAGCAGTGCCTATGTTTACTCTGGTTCGGCTCCTTTTCTTATCGGATTTGATTTGTGATTCCGAGCGCGGTTGGTTCCCTGTGTTTTCCCATCCTTCCACTCTCTTCCCTGAACTGAAATGAAGTAGTGGGCTGTACTTTCCACTCGATTGACATCAGGTTCAAGTACGCCCACAAGCCGTGCGAGTTATTCGTGTATTGCAGGTTGGCTGGTGGTTATGTTGCCCGCATACCGCCTCCCATGGCTGAAACTGGTATTACGACACCTGTCGGGCCGTGGCTAGTAATGCTAATGCTAATTAAGGTTCATATCTCTGCAGCACTATAACTTGACATTTTTTTAATGACATCATCGCCCTTATTTCTTCTCATTCTTTTGATGCGTGTAGGTCATTTTTTGGATATTTTTACCTCAATTTTTACACATGGCACCTTTAAGTGGCTTAACCAAAGTGACTTCAACTTATTATTATATCTAATAAAATTAGATGAAAAGGACAATTATTAAGTTATAAGTTATATAAAACATTACTTATTCAACCAAACAGGATTTTTTTTTAATCAAATAAAGCTTTTATCATCTTCAACTAACTTTTCAGCCCACAATGGCCCAACTGAATTAACCGGTCTTACTAATGATCAAAGCTCATTCACATCTTGCATTCTCTTTGGTTCATTTTAAATGATTCAATGATCTCTTATATTCCCCATAGTGACTGAAAAGTTCAACAGCTTAAATGAAGCGGTTCAAATGAGTTATTCGTGTGCAAGTCGTCGTTCTGAACGCAATGTGTTACTGGCGAACTCGTTGTGTACAGTATACGGACGATTTCAACGATCCAACTGCACTGATAAAGACATAACAATGATGTACGTCATGTTAATTTCGCATATAGTTGACACAATTTTGAATGTCGAATCGCATCGGGAAAGAGATTCAAACGTTAGGGCATTTTTATAGTACGAACAAAAATTGTAAAACTAACAGTACTCGTGACATTTCAAAATAGACATTTTAAAAAAACAATAGTTACCTGTGTAATGGATCTAACTCTGTTAAATTACGTTACCTCAGAATCCTTCACAGTAACAACTGGCGGGAAATTTAAATTCACCAAAAATAACAAAATACTCATTGCAACGTCAAATATTTAATCAAAACGCAATCTTCTAAGTTTTCAAAGTTACCCAATTATGTTTTTTTAATGAGATGTTTATTACTCACCTGATAAAAGCACCAACCTTGTCGAGCTGCTTCGACTTGACGACTTCACCGCACAGCGTGCACTGCCACTACCCTCTATGTTGTACGCAAGATGTGATGACGTGCATTTCAACGGTCATCAACGTCGTAAATCCTCCAAATATTTTTTCTTTTCTTTTTTTTTCTGTATACATGTATAACATTATGTCATACTAGGTTTGCATCAAATTGCACACAAAAATAAATTAATTAATTGTAGTCCATTCTTCAGCTGCAGAACAACCCGAGAATGTGAAAAAGGTGCCATCTACAGGTGGTATTAGGAATAGAGAATATGAATGGGCATTGTAGGCCCTACATTTTCATAAAAAAAAAAGAAAATAGAATTTCTGAAAAATAAATATGATTTTTTTTAAGAACCCTAGCATTCCATCTATCAGTTGAAGACAAGAAAATCGAAATAATTTTAAAATATGTAGCCTGTTCACTATGAAAAAATTTTAATGAAAAATGTAAATTTTCCATAAATGAACATGTAGTTGTAATACTGTATATACTTGGTATTACAATTTCATTATCAATTATGAAAAATGTATTTTAATTATAAAGTATATAAAAAAATAAGGATATACACATACTTAATGTGGGGGTTACAGCAAAAAATGCTGCATATTATTTTTTTTTATTTGTAATTAAGCAAATCAGTATATTTTTTGTAAAATATTTATATTCACCTCTTTCATTATCAGTAATTTATACACTGTAAAAAATGACCGTGAAATTTACAGAAAAACTATGTAAAATCCATACAGAAAAGTATTGTAAACCCCAAAACATATTTTTTTTGTTTAATTCACAGTGGAATTTTGTAAACTATTAAACATAATATTTTGTTATATTTACAATAACAATATGTGATTGTAATCAAAATTATTTGTTAAAATTACAAATTATTGGTATCAAAAACAGAGAAATACTGTAATACTCATAACAAAACAATTTTGTTAATTTGACATGCAAATATTGTAAAAACTAAAGTTTTAGTCTGTTGTTTTTTAAAAATACAAATAAAGTATGTATGTCACTTTACAAGTTTATGCTGTAGACAAATTTTAGCATGATTGATGAAACGATGCAAATTGAGGTAATACATTTTTTTCCACAAAAAAAAATAAAATAATTGTGAACCTGAGAGGTTGCCCATCTATATATATAAAAATATGGCTACAATTATAATAATATTGTTTTTATAATTTAGGCTATTTGTTTGGTAGCATATTGTACACTGTAAAAAATAAGTGTCATTTTAACTGTACAATTTTGTAAAAACGCTACAAAAAAAAAGTGTTAATAGGTTAACAGTAGGTTTCCGTACTATATACAGGGAAAAACTGTAAAAGGTCTAACCAGACATTTAATGTACTTTTACAGTAAAATGCTGTTAATTTTACAGTTGTTAGAAGTAAAAAAAGAACAAATCAATGTATAATTTACAGTCAAAAACTGTAAACTGATATTCCCAGAATTCCCTGTGTGAAGCTCCTCATTTGAAAGTATTTTGTTTAAATAATCATGTTTTTTAATAGTTTTTTGTTATCAGTTGTACATTTGGGCTTTATGTTACATCTTCTGCTGTTTAATGAAAGTTTATTGAATTGTTTTAAGTATCGTGTGTCACCATGATGGTGTTTTGTGGTTTGCATGAATGACTTTGTGCACCTTCTATATATTAATATAAACTTCTGCTTGTGGGGAAGCTACTTGTGATGAACTTCGATTCTTCATGTGGCTTTCTCTTTTACCACCTGCATTATTATGGTGGTTGTCAGTATGTTAAAGGTACAAAACAGATTTTAATAGCAGTGTGCGTTGTTGAATTTACTGGTTTACATTCAAATTTTCTTGTTTGTAAATAACAGTTTTTATACTGTAAAATTTACAGTTTTTGGCCGTAATTGTGTTTACAGTTTTTCTGTATTTTTTACAAAAGTATTCTGGCAACCACAGCTGCCAAAATTATTTTGTAAAAACTACAGACTTTTTTTTTTACAGTGTACTGTAAAATTTACAGTTTTTTTTTGGCCGTAATTGTGTTTACAGTTTTTCTGTATTTTTTACAAAAGTATTCTGGCAACCACAGCTGCCAAAATTATTTTGTAAAAACTACAGACTTTTTTTTACAGTGTACCTTTGGCCGTAATTGTGTTTACAGTTTTTCTGTATTTTGTTTAATATGTTTTTAACCACAGAAGTTACAGAAGTCCACTTTCATGCAGAAATCAAACAACATATGATTCAAAACATATGCCGAATGGATGCATTTTGAAAAAAAAAAATGCTATTTACATTGATATCAATGTGATGTCAATATGACACCAACTGAACTCCTATAACACAACGTTGATTTGACGTCAACTGAATGTCAAACATGTTGGCCCATATACTTACATAATCAATTTCAGTATGGGATGAACCTAATATTTTCACCAATTAACCACTCAAAGGACTTGATGTATAATCTGACTTTGAAATTATGTTTTGCAGCATCTTGATCAAATCTTGTCTTGTCAGGACCTTCTCATTGTCGAAATCATACTCTAGATCTAATACTCTCACATGGAATTGATGTTGATGGTGTTGAAATTATGCAGCCAAGCGATGATATCTCAGATCATTATTTGGTGTTGAGCAAACTTCATATAGCTAAAACTGTAAATTCTACTTCTTGTTACAAGTTCTACCACAAAAGACTGCTTTGTAAGTAGTCTTCCAGATTTATCCCAATTCCTTAGCATATCCAAAACCTCAGAACAACTTGATGATGTAACAGAAACTATGGATTCGCTCTTTTCTAGCATTTTAAATACAGTTGCTCCTTTACGCTTAAGGAAAATTAAGGAAAACATTCTGACACCATGGTATAATGAGCACACTCGCACCCTAAAGAGAGCAGCCCGGAAAAAGGAGCACAGCTGGAGGAAAGCAAAACTAGAGGTATTTCATATTGCTTGGAGGGAAAGTAACCTGTCCTACAGAAAAGCATTAAAAACTGCTAGATCTGATTACTTTTCGTCTCTTTTAGAAGAAAACAAACATAACCCCAGGTATTTATTCAATACAGTGGCTAAATTAACAAAAAATAAAGCATCAACAAGTGTTGACATTCCCCAACAGTACAGCAGTAATGACATTATGAACTACTTCTAAGATCGATACTATTAGGGATTAAACTGTAATCATGCAGCCGTCAGCTATAGTATCGCATCAGATGCTATAGATAGCCTGAGGAACAATTCAACTCATTCTCTACTATAGTAGAGAAAGAATTGTATAAACTTGTTAAATCATCTAAACCAACAACATGCATGATAGACCCTATTCCATCTAAGCTCCTAAAAGAGGTGCTTCCTGAAGTCATAGATCCTCTTCTGGCTGTTATTAATTCATCATTGTCATTAGGATATGTCCCCAAAACCTTCAAACTGGCTGTTGAGCCTCTCATCAAAAAAACCACAACTTGACCCCAAAGAACTAGTTAATTACAGACGGATCTAGAATCTCCCTTTTCTGTCCAAGATACTAGAAAATGTAGTATCCTCACAATTATATTCCTTCTTAGAGAAAAATGGTATCTGTGAGTATTTCCAGTCAGGATTTACACCGTATTATAGTACTGAGACTTCTCTAATTAGAGTTACAAATGACCTGCTCTTATCATCTGATCGTGGTTGTACATCTCTTTTAGTGCTATTGGATCTTAGCACTGCATTCGACACTATTGACCACAACATTCTTTTGTATAGACTAGAAACCTTTGTTGGTATTAATGGAAGTGCATTAGCATGGTTTAAATCATACTTATATGACCACTATCAATTCATAGCAGTGAATGAAGAGGTATCATATCGATCACAAGTGCAGTATGGAGTACCTCAAGGCTCAGTACTAGGGCCATTACTCTTCACATTTTACATGTTACCCTTGGGAGATATCATCAGGAAACATGGTGTTAGCTTTCACTGTTATGCTGATGATACTCAGCTCTATATTTCTTTGCGGCCTGGCGAAACATACCAATTTGAAAAACTAGCAGATGCATAGTCGATATAAAAAACTGGATGATGAGTTATTTTTTTTTCCTGCTAAATTCTGAAAAAAAAACAGAGGTGTTATTATAGGACCTAAAAACTGTATATAATAACCTAGAACACTGTCTAAAACTTGATGGCTGCTCTGTCAATTCTTCGTCATCACTTAGGAATGTGGTTTTGTTATTTGATATAAATATTTTATTTGAAAGCCATGTTTCTAGCATTTGTAAAACTCCATTTTTTCATATATATATATATATATATATATATATATATATATGTATATTTCATATACATATATATATAAAATTTATGACCTATGCTCTCAATGTCAAATGCAGAAATGTTAATCCATGCGTTTATGACCTCATACTGGAGAACCGACAATACAATACTGCAATCTGTCCTTCCTCTCAGGTTAAAAGTTTGGGTGTCATCATGGATAGCACACTATCTTTTAAAGCTCAGATTAATAATATCACACGGATTGCATAGCAATATTAATCGTCTATGTCCATTTCTTTCAAATAATAATACTGCAGTTCTCATTCTCGCACTAGTCACCTCACGTATAGACTACTGCAATGCTGTTCTCACATGTATTCCCTCCAAATTGCTGCATAAGCTTCAATTGGTTCAGAATTCTGCAGCTCGTGTTCTCTCTAGAACACCGTATACTGAACACATTTCTCCGGTTCTCCAGCAATTGCACTGGCTTCCAGTAAAATATAGAGTTGAATTCAAAATCTTGCTACTCACTTATAAGGCACTTCATAATCTTGCACCACAATACCTTACTCAACTTCTCCAGGTTTACACTCCTTCATGTGCACTTATATCTTCATCTTCAATTTCTCTTGCGGTACCTCGGATTCGACTTACTACTATGGGTGCCTGATATTTTAGTTATGTTGCCCACCGCTTATGGAACTCTCTTCCCCTTGATGTTCGCAATAGCGAGTGCTTGTTGACTTTTAAAACGCGTCTTAAGACATATCTTTTTATACAGGCTTTTTTATAACGTTTTATTGAGACTTAAATGCACTTTATATATGCTGTTTGTTTGTTGTTTGTTTTGTCTTATGCAGTGACCTGTATATTGCTTGTAAGGTGACCTTGGTTGTTCTGAAAGGCGCCATGAAATAAAATGCATTATTATTATTATTAGATTATTGTAATGCTTTATTGGGTGGTTGCTCTGCACACTTAATAAACAAACTCCAGCTGGTTCAAAATGCAGCAGCTAGAGTTCTAACTAGGACCAGGAAGTATGACCATATTAGCCCGGTCCTGTCAACACTGCACTGGCTCCCTATCAAACATTGTATAGATTTTAAAATCTTGCTTATTACTTATAAAGCCTTGAATGGTTTAGCACCTCAGTATTTGAACGAGCTCTTGTTACATTATAATCCTCCATGTCTGCTGCGTTCTCAAAACTCTGGCAATTTGATAATACCTAGAAAAACAAAATCAACTGTGGGCGGCAGATCCTTTTCCTATTTAGCGCTTAAACTCTGGAATAACCTACCTAAAATTGTTCAGGAGGCAGACACACTCTTACAGTTTAAATCTAGATTAAAGACCCATCTCTTTAACCTGGCTTACACATAAAAAACTAATATGCTTCTACTACCCAAATCCATTAAAGGATTTTTAGGCTGCATTAATTAGGTAAACCGGAACCGGGAACACTTCCCATAACACCCAGTGTACTTGTATGTTTTGGTACAATGTAATCCTTGAACCATTTGCCCTTCAATCCGGTAAAGTCGTCCTGTACCCTTAGCAGAAAAACAGCCCCAAAGCATGTTTCCACCTCCGTGCTTGACTGTAGGGATGGTGTTCTTGGGGTCATAGTCAGCGTTTTTTTTCCCTCCAAACACGGCGAGTCAAGTGAATGCCAAAGAGCTAAATTTTGGTATCTGACCACAGCACTTTCTCCCAAGCATTCTCTGAATCATTTAGATGTTCATTGGCAAATTTTAAATGGGCCTGTACATCTGCCTTCTTGAGCAGTGGGACCTTCCAATAACACACAATGTACTTGCTACATCATTAGAAGAATGGCATCTACGCTAATATTATCTGTTTCTTTCTTATTCCGAGGTACACCATAGCCTGCAGATCCAGTCTATATCCAGATCAGATGTTCACTGCAGTCAACCGGATCCAGTACGTATCCAGCCTAGATGGTGGATCAGCACCTAGAGATGACCTCGACGGCCCTGAATGTCAGCAGAGACCAGGACAACTAGATGAGCCCCAGAAACAGATCCCCAGTAAAGACCTTGTCTCCTAGATGGCCACCAGGACAAGTCCACAGGAACCAGTTGAGTTCTCTGCACAATATGACTTTGCTGGAGCCTGGAATTGAACAGCTGGTTTCGTCTGGCCAGAGGAGAACTGGCCCTCCGACTGAGCCTAGTTCCTCCCAAGGTTTTTTCTCCATTCTGTCACCAATGGAGTTTTGGTTCCTTGCCGCTATCGCCTCTGGCTTGCATAGTTGGGGACACATAATATCCAGCGATAGTGTCAACATGATTGCACAGACAGTATTTAAACTGAACTAATCCTTAAACCGGCAGATCCTTCTCCTATTTAGCGCCCAAACTCTGGAATAATCTACCTAACATTGTTCGGGAGGCAGACACACTCTTGCAGTTTAAATCTAGATTAAAGACCCATCTCTTTAACCTGGTTTACACATATCATACTAATACACTTCTAATATCCAAATCCGTTAAAAGATTTTTAGGCTGCATTTTCTACCACATCTTTTCCTTCCCTTCGCCTCTCTATTAATGTGCTTGAACACAGAGCTCTGTGAACAGCCAGCCTCTTTTGCAATGACCTTTTGTGTCTTGCCCTCCTTGTGCAAGGTGTCAATGGTCGTCTTTTGGACAACTGTCAAGTCAGCAGTCTTCCCTATGATTGTGTAGCCTAGAGGACTAAACTGAGAGACCATTTAAAGGCCTTTGCAGGTGTTTTGAGTTAATTAGCTGATTAGAGTGTGGCACCAGGTGTCTTCAATATTGGACCTTTTCACAATATTCTAATTTTCTGAGATACCGAATTTGGGATTTTCCTTAGTTGTCAGTTATAATCATCAAAATTAAAAGAAATAAACATTTGAAATATATCAGTATGTGTGGAAAGAATTAATATAATATACAAGTTTTCACTTTTTGAATAGAATTAGTGAAATAAATCAACTTTTTGATGATATTCTAATTATATGACCAGCACCTGTATATATTCAGAAGAATGAGCTTTATTGCCAGGTATGTTTACACATATGAGGAATTTGTTTTCATGACAGAAGCTTCTGCAGTGCGTATGGTTAAAGTGTTCAACTGAATGACAGTGACAGGACAAAAAAATAGAAAATAAAAAATAGAACAAGTAAATAAGGAATAATAATATACAAATTGACAGTTGTATGTTGAGGTATATTACAATAGTTTTGTATGTACAGGTATATTATGTGCAAATTTAAAGTGTAGACTAAGTACAGTATGTGTGTTAGAGAAATAAGTGTATTAGTGTATAAATAATGTTGTGTGTTCCACAGTTATTGTCAGGTGTTCATGAGATGGATTGCCAGGGGGAAGAAACTGTTCCTCTGTCTGACCGTTCTGGTGCTCAGAGCTCTGTAGCGTCAACCAGATGGCAACATTTTCAAAGAGGGAGTGTGCTGGATGTGAGGGGTCCAGTGTGATTTTGCTAGTCCTTTTGCTCAATCTGGTTGAGTACAGTTCTTGGAGAGAAGGGAGGGTTGTACCAGTGATTCACTCAGGAGTCCGGTCTATCTTCTGTAGTCCTTCTGAGATCAAATTTGGAGCTGAGCTGAACCAGGCAGTTATTGAAGTGCAGATGACGGATTCAATGATGGTGGAGTAGAACTGTTTCAGCAGCTCCTGTAGCAGGTTGAACTTCCTCAGCTGGCGAAGGTAGTACAACCTCTGCTGGGCCTTTTTAACAATGGACTCAATGTGATTGTCCCACTTCAGGTCCTGAGAGATAGTGGTGCCCAGGAACCTGAATGACTCCACTGCAGTCACAGTGCTGTTCATGATGGTGAGTTAGGGGAGTGCAGGGTTTTTTTTTTTGTGAAGTCCACGATCATCTCCACAGTTTTGAGCGTGTTAAGGTCCAGGTTGTTAAGACTGCACCAGACAGCCAGCTCTTTAACCTCCTGTCTGTAGGTAGACTCGTTGCCATCCTGAATGGGGCCAATGAATGTGGTGTTGTCTGCAAACCTCAGGAGCTTGACAGAGGGTCTTTAGATGTGCAGTTGTTTGTGTAGAGGGAGAAGAGCAGTGGGGAGAGAACACAACCTGAGGAGCTCCTGTGCTGATTATATGGGTGCTGGATGTGAGTTTTTCCAGCCTCACTAGCTGCTGCCTCTCTGTCAGGAAGCTGTTGATCCACTGACAGACAAAGGTGGGCACGGAGAGCTGAGTTAGTTTGGGCAGGAGAAGGTTTGGGATAATAGTGTTGAAAGCTGAGCTGAATGACTTCATGACCAAAGACATTAGAGCCACAGGCCTGTAGTCATTAAGTCCTGTACTTTTGGATTTCTTGGGATGGGGATGATGGTGGAGCATTTGAAGCAGGAAGGGACTTTGCACAGCTCAAGTGATCTGTTTGAAGATCTGTGTTAAAATGGGGCCAGCTGGTCAGCACAGGATTTCAGACAGGCTGGTGTAACACCGTAGTCCCTGGTAGGAATGGACGTCTTCACAGAAACTGATATAAGATGTTACAGTCTCTGTGAGCTCGTCCAGATCGGTGGCAGCAGCCTCAAAAACACTCCAATCAGTGAGGTCAAAACAAGATTGTAAATTCTGCTCTGCTTCATTAGTCCATCTTTTTACAGTCCTTAATACAGGTTTAGCTGATTTCAGTTTCTGCCTGTAGGTCGGTATAAGATGAACCAAACAGTTATCAGAGAGCCCCAAAGCTACCCGTGGGACAGAGTGATATGCATTCTTTATTGTGGTGATCCAATATATTACTGTCTCTGGTGGGACATGTGATGTGCTGTCTGTATTTGTCAGTTCCATGGGAGAGATTCGCTTTATTAAAGTCCCCAAGAATGATTAAAACAAAGTCCGGTTATTGTAATTCTGTCTCTGTGAAACTAATCAGTGAATTCTGTAAAGCTGAGCTCACATGCGCTTCCGGAGGAATGTAAACACTAACGAGAATGAACGAGCAAAACTCCCGGAGTGAATAGAACGGCTTGTAGTTAACGAAGAGCGCATCTAGATCGGGACAGCACATCTTCTTGAACACTGTTACACTCTGTACACCACCTTTCGTTGATGTAAAAACGCCTGGCCGCCGCGCGATTTCCCCGTTGATTCTGCATCGCGATCTGGAAACTTTGCAGATTTAACGCGCTGTTCAGTATGGCGTCATTCAGTCAGGTTTTCCATGAAACACACAGAGCAGCAGAGTGTGAGAAATCCTTATTTGTCCCCGGAGAGCAGAAGTTTGTCCATTTTTTGTTGTATAGAGAGCGGAGGTTCGCCAGATGGATGCTAGGCAACGGCGTTTGAAATCTGCACTGCCTGAGCTTCATGAGGGCATTGGTTCGCTTCTCCCGTCTGCGCGTCCTGAAGCGCTTGATCAGCGCTGCTGCACCGCCAATTACTATGTCCAGCAAAACATCAGAATAGTCGAAAACTGGTAATATATCGGGTGATGTGTAGTGGCGAATGTCCAACAATTTGTCTCTGGTGAAACTAATTGCAGGGATATAACTAAAGACAGACAAACTAATAAAAACCCCCAAAACAACTGCGGAGCATGCCACGGACATCAACATTAGCACTATTATTAATGATATATATATATATATATATATATATATATATATATATATATATATATATATATATTACTTTCAATAATTTTAAGAAGGTACGATCATCCTTATCAGCCAAATTACATGAATTTAAAATGGGGTCTGATTAAACTGTGGAAGGATTTGAGTGTTTAAAAAGATGAGTCAATCAACGTTAAAAGTGAAAATCAAATATGTATTTACAATGTTCACAAGAGGCTGTTAAAAGCACGGAGTCTTTCCTTTTCATACCATTAAAACATTCCAGCGTGCTGTAAATCCCAATGTGAATGTGAGAAGTGTCCACCAGTGTATATACAACTCCAAAGATGGTGATAATCCAATAAGTGAGATTCTGGAATGGTAAATCCACAACGGTAACTACTCAGTCCAGGCCTTTGTTCAAAGACCCTGTCTGCTTGTCATGCCGCCTCCTTTATACTGTTCAGTTCCTATTTCCTGTCATGTGAATGAGTCACATGACAGGCAGACCCAGAGTCACTTTAAGACATACACACAAAAAAATGGTTAAGAGGAATATAATATATTGAGCAGGTTAAAACATGTTTCCTGTGTGACTGTCACAAACTAAAAATATAGATTCTGTTATTTTAAGATTATAATTATTAGATATTAGTAGTATTTTTTGTATATTATGTATATGTTAATCTATTATTGTAATATTATTCTTTCTTTATATGCATTTTTAACCTTTGCTCTAACTTGTTCCTTCCTTTTAATAAACATGGAACGCTATACTACAATGTTGTTTGGCTCCTGTGACAGATTGCATGTTTTGTTCCTATATACTTCAATGCTGATGGCCTGCTGCATGTTTCTTCTTGAGCAGCAAATCAGGATATCAGAATGATTTTCTGAAGGGTCATGTGACACTGAAGACTGGAGTAATAAACCATTCAGCTTAGATCACAGGAATAAATTACATTCACAATATATTCACACAGAAAACTGTTGTGTTAAATTGTAATAATATTTCAACAATATACTGTTTTTCCTTAATTTTGATCAAATAAATTTCTTGCTGAGCGGAATAGACTTCTTTCAAAGATATAAAAAACTTTTGAACGGTAGTGTAAATAATAGTTATGATGGTTCCACTCACTTAAATGATACTGCCTGTTTCCCAAATAATGAGGACAAATTTACTAAGGGATCACATGAAAACACTTCATCAATAAATTTGATTTTTGAGAGCATAAGTGGCAGTGTGCCGATTTTTGTTTAATGATAGTCCCGTCATCTTATTTATATAGCGCTTATACAAAACAGATTGTGTCCAAAGCAACTGAACAACATTAATTAGGGAAAACTGTTAAGTCAGTTCATCATTGAATTCATGTGATGTCATCATTCAGCTCAGTTCAGTTTAGTGAAAGTCATGACATTTCCAAGTATAGTAACCCATACTCTGATTGTGCTCTGCATTTATCCTCTGAAGTCCGCTTAACGCGTATACGCGTTATGAGGCATGTTCTCCTGATCAAGCCGAAAAGGAACTTAAATTACACTTTCACTTTTGATTTAACAGATAAGAGCCAATACATTAAATCGAATGCTGTAAGGGTTCTCCTGTACTGTTTTTTGTAATACAGACATACTAACAACAAAACTTATTGCACTTATAAAATAAAGATAACAAACAATGTGTGCTGTCTGGAGCCCTTTTGTCCTGGCGCTGGATCTTCTTTGCCAAAACGCGTCCATAACAATGAACTCTAACTCCGTGAATACTCACGACGAAGACATGATAAGATTATAAGCGTAATAAGACAATTCACGCCCCAATAAAATGGCGCTGATGAATTACCTCAGGATTTTGAGTTTTTTGGGTTGGGGTCCTCAGAAAAAAGAATAACGCGCCTTTAATTCAGCATAAGAGCAAATAAACTGAGTAAGTATTATATATCTTTATATTCATATAAATCGATATATATATATATATATATATATTATATATATATATATATATAATATATATATATATATATACAGTATGTAGACAACCAAACCGCCGCAGGGCCGCGGTGTTTTAACTGCCAAGTCGTCACGTGTTTAAATTAATTCGCCGAACTACTACCGCCAGGTGGCCGCAAAGGGAACGGATTGCGAACTGAAATGTATTGTAAAATGAGATAAAAGGAGGAAGTAAAACAACCAATAACATTATTATATAACATTGTAACGCCTTTTAAAACCATTAAAAAAATGTACAGTTGAGTTTTATTCCAAAAATTTAGGATAGTCTTAGGCTACAGTCTACTCATCAAAAATTACAAGAAAAAGACCCTTTACACAAAGGATCTTCATGCATGCTATTGTTATTACGCAGTCATTAAATATAAGGCCTATATATTACGGATAAAAGCTAAATGTTTTTCATTTTTCGTTCATTCTTCGGTTTTAAAAAAAAAAATCCTTCAGTTCCTTTGCCAGATAGAAATGAGAACGGTCCGAGCCAATTTAGCCAATAATTATTATTAATGTCTGGTTATTAATTCTTGAATTTTTCTAACTGCTAACACTTTTGCATTTTGGAATTAATTGCCTTTACTGTGTGACCAAAAAATTGAGTATTTTCTGTTTTCAGCTGTTTGATCACGGTGGTGCCTCGCGCACATTCTTTGGACACATTAGCCGTTCACTGTGCCATTCGGTGCGAGCAGTCGGTCCACTTTGGCATAATCTTTTGGTAATTATGATTTTTTTTTGTTTGTCGATACTAAAACACTCGTGAACTACAAACCCTATTTTACCAATGAAATAATATATCAGCCTTCAAATGGGAAACATCACGACTATGGAAACGTTTGGATTTCTCCTGAATGAGAGCCCAACCTTACCTTATTGTTCGCTTTTTAAATTATTATTCATTTATTTTTTTGTTTGTTTTGATTAGCTAAGCCTATATTATTATATACTGGCAATTTTATTATATCCATTAGAATTATATCTTTTTAGTTCCTGTTGGCACATTATAACCAATATTAGGCCAGCCGTTAATTATTCTCTGAATGTAATAAAGGTCAACTTATCCATGACTTATAATATTTTTTTTTTTCCTCATCACAATTAATTTATTTTTTAGCCTGTTACAAAAAAACTAAAAACAAAAAAAAAAAAAAAAACACAATGCAGCAAACGCAAATAGGTTGATTAATGTAATCGGTTTAAAATTTGTTACTGTGGGGTAACAGTAATTAATAATTTATTTATACTTAGGAACAGAGTCTGGGCTTCATCTACGGCTATCCAGGGTTTTTTTTATTTTTATTTTCAGTGCATCTGAAAATGACTTTGTGGCAGCACATTCACTTCGTCTCGCGCATTGGCTCGCTGTGGACGATTTCAAAATGTTTTATAATGAAAGTTGTATGTCCTCATTGTAATACAGGAATCGTTCAGTTAAAAAAAAAAATCGAATTATATTGTTAAGTTTCTAATTATATTGTTAACACACCAAGGTAAGTCTCCTTATCTATGTCATCAAATGCCCTGTGACATTTACTACCCCCGTGTTTTTAACTTATAACTCCTGAGATTGTAAAGTCAGTTGAATAGTATTGAAGGTCAAGTTGTAAAAAAAAAAAAGGTTTTAATTGCTTAAATTATTTCTATGAAATTACTAATAGGTTTATTCATGTTTATTCTTGTAGAAAATAAGTGTTTATTCTTTAAAAAAATAAGGGAAAAACTAAGGGACGATCCAAATATTATTCATATTTGTTTTGGATTTGTACTTCAATAATGAGCTCCAAGTTTAGGAATAGCCAACACAGGTTTTTTTTTCTTTCTTTCTCTCTCTCTCTCTCTCTATTTAACTCTCTATTTAACAGCATTAATTTACAATGAAATACGTCTTCCTCCAGGTAGACTGAATGTTTTTATGTCTTGCTAAATGTTGGGCTCATGATCAGTAAGTTGTATTCGCTCAAACTGATTTAGTTAAATCAAAACTTGCGGACTTTGAAGT
>NW_024879362.1:148766-148979 GCF_018340385.1 Cyprinus carpio
GAAAACAATAATATGGGCTGCGGGAAAATAATGAATAAAAAGAGTAGGGCTGCTGTGAGTGCATGCATGTTTCAACCCAGTAACATGACAACACACCGTTCCATTCAGCCAAAAAACAGACCGAGTTCAGTTCAGCTGGAGGGGGCTGGAGGTAGTTCTGTATAGCTTGTGGGGGTTGATATAAATGTGTGAATCTCTTGGTCTTTCATATGG
>NW_024879362.1:149978-150566 GCF_018340385.1 Cyprinus carpio
CAGTGTTGCTAATAGTGCATAAAAGTATTAAAACATGTCACTTCCTGTTGTCAGTAGGTGGCACAATAACTATAACCAAATAAGAGCATGTAGATATCTTCAGGCCAGGACTCTAATCAAACTTGTGAAGTTTGAGGCAGATTGGACAATGTATGCACGAGTTACAGTTATGTTCGACTTCATTGGATTACAGATTGGCATGTGCTTTAACACTGGGGCTAAGTGTTGCTAGCATGGTTAAAAGCATGCCTCTAGGAATCTTTCCCCCCCCCAAGCAGCTATTTAACACGTGGATCTGAATTCTTTTTAGATTTAGCAAAGGGAGACCATAACAGTGTAAATGTACTTCCTGTTTGCTTTTTTGTTTTCACAGGGGCGCGCTGGACTATAATCAATAACAGGCATGGGGATGTGTTTTTTTTATTAGGATCACCCCCGGGATCTTTGTTTCAAGCGTTTGAAGTTTGGGGGCCCCAGATTGGGACATTGCTTTGCTTCTGAGTAAAGTGACAGCAACTTCCGGTTTCCTTATAGGGTTATTATATACGCCTGGCTTTTTTAGCACGTAGTTAATGTTGTTAGCATGTT
>NW_024879362.1:150792-150887 GCF_018340385.1 Cyprinus carpio
TTCCCTTTTCACCGCATTAGTAGCATGCTTTTGCACTTAGCTAAGTGTTGCTAGCATGTTTTAGTATGTTTCTAGCATGTTTCCAGCCTATTTAA
>NW_024879362.1:151009-187415 GCF_018340385.1 Cyprinus carpio
GCAGGGGTAGGATGTTTCTCTAGCATGTGGCCAGCGAGTTACCACTTGTTGACACTTTTTAATTATGTCCTAGGGTCAATGACAGTTTTACGATGGTCACTTCCTGTTTCCAGCAGGTTCCGCTTATGACTATAACTGAATTTGGTCATGAGTGTTTGTTCAGGAACAGACACCTATCACACATGTGAATGAGTTTGGGGCAGATCTGGACATTGCTGCTCGAGTACAGCAACTTCATGTTTACGCGACAACATCAAATTGTTTCAGGCCGCCAGGGGAAACACCCTTGCACGGGAAAACTCAAAACCTTACGCAATGTAACAGCACAAAGGTCTTATGATGACCCCATCACCAAATTTGAAGAGACAATTTCAGATTAAAACTGTAGGAGGAGTCGAAGCACACTACGTGGCATGGCCAAATGCAAAATCAAAAACTGCACGCAAATCGCCAGGAAATTCTAACAACTTTACTTCCTGTTGGGTTTTGGCATTTTGTACCAAGATTGGGCGCTTTTGTAGTTACATGGCTGTGCTACACGTGTGTACCACATTTTGATTGCAGTTACGTGAAACGTAGCGACGGCGCACTCCGTTGAAAGTGAATAGGGGTGGCGCTATCGAGGCCATTTTGCCCACAACACTTGCTGAACCCTATATTCAGAGTACATTTTGACAGTTCGATGCGTATGGTGCAAAGTTTCGTGAGTTTTGGAGCATGTTTAGGCCCTCAAAATCACTGACTCATTGCGGGAGAAAGAAGAAAGAAGAAAAAGAAGAAGAAGAAGAAATAAACGGAACAAATTCCAAGAAGGGTCCTCGCACTGCAAGGCTCGGGCCCTAGTAATAAACGGAGCAATTCATACGAGGGTCCTTGCAATTGTAGTGCTTTCGGGGCCCTAATAATTAAAAGCTGCGACAGCAGCGTAAGAAGAGGCCCTAAGCACCCGTGCTCACCACCACCCGGTGAGCCACCATAGGAGATCAGCGAAATTTGGACCATATGCTTTTAAAATGGTAAATATTTGTGCCACATTTCCTGCTGACAACGGTGTGGCGCTATGATGTAATCTTCTAAATTTTGCATTTTATAATGTCTTCCAGACCAGGACTTTTTACCAAAACATGCACAGTTTCTGCGCAGATCAGATCATTGCATGTGTTATAGTTAGTGTAAAACCGAAATAATTTCCTCGTTGCCAGCAGGTGGCGCCCAAAGAGCATATAAATAAATAGTGGCAGCCTAAAAGATGAGTTCAGGGCAGGACCCATATCAAACACATGAATTTTGGGCAGACCGGATATTGCACCATTTAAGTTAGTTTTAAAACAAGGTAGATTTCACACCAATAAGCCCAGTAAAGGTGGCGGTTATGGTTTATAAACTTGAAATATTGGCCTTACGATCTATTGAGACCAGGAATCGGTATCAAAACATGTGAAGTTTAGGGCAGATCAGACATTTCCTGTTTAAGTTAGGTTAAAATAAGTCATTTCCTGTTGCCAGCAGGTGTTGGCTATTGATTTATAATTGAATATTGGCCTTTAGATGTGTTCCAGGCTAGAGACTCTGTATAAAACGTGGTGGAAGTTTGGGGTAGTTGGGCATTGTAGGCATGAATTCCAGTAACTTCCTGTTTCACTGCATTTAAGAGGATAACTTAGCAATTAGCTAAGTGTTACTAGCATGGTTTTAGTATGTTTCTAGCATGTTGCCAGTGTATTTAGCACTTGTGCAGCACTTTTAATGTTGCTAGGAGTGGCTAGGAGTCCATAAAAGTTGTTTACATGACACTACCTGTGTTGCCAGCACGGTGGTGGCGCTATGACTATAACCCGAATAAGGCACATGTTGAATGTGTTCAGGACAGAAAAACCTATAACACGGTGTGAAGTTTGGGGTGGTAGATCGGACATTGCTTGCCTGAGTTACAAAACCTATTTTTCACTGCATTAGTAGCATGGCTTAGCACCTGAGCTAAGTGCTTCTTACATGTTTTAGTATGTGTCTAACATGATGCCAGATATATTTAGCACTTCCTGACACTTTTAACATATGCTTGCCATAGGAGTCCATAACAGTGTTAAACATGACACTTTATCCTGTTGCCAGTAGGTGGCGCTATGAGAGTAAAACGAGATTCGGGCATCGTTGCATGTGTTCAGGCCGGGAGACGTTCTTATAAAATGTGTGCAGTTTGGGGCAGATTGGGCATTGTATGCATGGAGGTTACAACAACTTCCTGTTTCTATAGTAATTGTCGCCATCCTTTAGACCATAGTAAGGTGTTGCTAGCATGTTTGAGAAATATTTTCAGCATGATTAGCACACAATGGCATATTTTACGGTGTTTGCAATAGTTGCATAAAAGTATTAAAACATGTCACTTCCTGTGTCCAGTAGGTGGCACGATAACTATATAACCAAAATATGAGCATGTAGATATCTTCAGGCCAGGACTCTAATTCAGACTTGCGCGGCAAGAGATTGAGGCAGCAGATTGGACATAGTATGCCACGAGGAGTTACAGTAATGTTCTACTTCACTGCATTAATAGCATGCTTTAACACTGAGCCTAAGTGTGCTAGCAGTTTAAACATGCTTCTAGAATTTGGCCAGCCTATTTAACACATGTTGATGCTTTTTTATTATTTTGCAAAGGGAGTCCATAAGGAGTGTTTAAATATGCCACCTTTCCTGTGGCCATCAGGTGGCGCTATGCTATAATCAAAATACAGGCATGTTTGATGTGTCAGGACAGGGGACTCTTGTGAAAATGTTGTGAAGTTTGGGGCAGATCGGATATTGCGAGCCTGCGTTTACAGCAACTTGCCTTTTTCCACACTGCATTATTAGCATCTTTAGCACTTAGCTAGTGCTACTGCATGTCCTTTAGTATGTTTCTAAAATGTTGCCAGTGTATTTCGCACTTCCTGAACTTTTTTAATAGGTTGCCAGGATTAGTCCATAACAAGTGGTAAAACATTACACTTCCTGTTGCCAGTAGGTGGCGCTTGATGACTATAATCCCAAATAAGGGCATCCTTGAGGTGTTACAGACAGGACTCGTGTCAAACATTTGAAGTTTGGGGCAGAGCAGGAGTGATCATTGCTGCCTGAGTCTTACAGCAATTTCCGGTTTCCATTTTTTACGGCTTTAGTAGCATGCTTTAGCCACTTAGCTAAGTTGCTACTGGCATGTAGTAAGTATAGTGTCTTCTAGCAGTGGTGTACGGACACACCGACTGCTGAATTTAAACACTTTGTTGACACGTGTTTTAATATGTTCCTAGACCGTCCATTACTACGTGGTTAACCATGTACACTTCCAGGTTACACAAGCAGGTCGGCGACTAATGTTATAACTGAATTTGGGTATCTAGACAGGAATTTGGTTTGTTGTCAGGGCATAGAACACCTATCAAGAGCGTTATGGAAGTTTGGGGGGCAGATTCGGACATTTGCTTTGCACTATTCGAACGGTTACAAACAGCCTCTCCTTGTCCGCGCAACTGCTAGGATGAAATGGAGCATGCTTTTAGCACCCTTCATAGCGTAATGTTGTTAGATGTATTGAGAATATTTCTAGCCATTGTATTAGCACACCAATTGCACATACTTTTTTTGTTTGCTAATACGTGCATATCAACGATGAACCACACACCAAAACATGTCACGGTTCTCTGGTTGCTCAGTACACGGTGGGAGCTATAGCTAGTAACAAAATTTGGAAACATGTAGATGCCTTCAGCGCCAGGACTCTATCAACTTCATGAAGGTGTTGGAAGCAGATGGACAAATGTATGCTTGAGGTACGGCCCTGATAACATGTCGTTCGTGGACAATGTAAATGCCGGCCGAGCGCGTCCCCGCCCGTCATGGTCAGTTCTTTTAGTTGCTAATGTTCTATTGTTCACTGCATTAATAGCATGCTTTAACACTGAGCTAAGTGTTTGCTAGCATGGTTTGCTAGCATGCTCTCAGAACTTTTTTGCCAAGCCTTATTTAACACATGTTGATGCTTTTTATTATTTTGCAAAGGGACCCATCCAACAGGGTGTAACAAGGAACACTTTCCTGTTTGCCAATAGGTGGCGCCTTACAGGACTATAACACGTGCCATACGGGCATTGTTGATGTGTGTTCAGGACAGGGACTCTTGTCAAACGTTGTTGAAGTTTGGGGGCCAGATAAGGACATTGCTTGGCGCTGAGTTTACCCAGCAACTTCCTTCTTTTTTCACTGCCATTTTGTAGTAGCATGCTTTTAGCACGTAGCTACCCCGAGTGTTGCTAGCCATGTTTTATAAGTATGTTTCTAGGCATGTTTCCAGGTCTATGTTCACTTGCTGACAACTTTTAATCATGTTTCCTTAGGCAGGTCCATAACAGGTTTTAACCACTTGTCACTTCTGTTGTCCCCAGCAGGTGGCGCTTCGCTAGGGACTATCCCCTGAATTTGGCACATGAGGTGTTTGTGCCGGACAGGAAAACCTATCACACATGTTGAAGTTTGGCGTAGCACAGATCAGACATGTGCTATTTGCCGAGTTACAGCCAACTTCTGTTTCACGGCGAAAAAACATCAAAACTTGTCAGGCCCGCCAGGGACCACAACCCCCTTGACCGAAAAACTCAAAAACCTTCGCAAGTATTTAACATCACAAAGGTCTTATGATGACCCCATCCCACTTTGAAGACAAAAATTTCCGATTTTTTTAAAACTGTTAGGGAGGAGTTCGTCAAAGTTACGGAGGCCCCCATTGGGAAATGGCAAAAACTGCACAAAAAATCATTACAGGAAATTCAAAAATAACTTACTTCCTGTTTGGTGGTGGAATTGTAACAAGAGACTTTTTTGTAGGCTAATGGTGGGCGACACGGTGTACAATTTTCATGCATGTACGTGAACCGTAGCCGAGGCGCACTCTGTTGAAATTTAATAGGTGGCGCTACTCGAGCCTTTTGCCACACCCCCTTCTGAAACCTATATCCGATAGTAAATTTTCGCCAGTTCTGATGCCGTTTGCAAGTTTCGTGAGTTTTGGAGCATGTTTAGGCCCTCAAAAATGGTCTCATTTGCGGAGAGTAATGAGAAGAAGAACGAAGACGAGAATATTAAAGCTGCACGCAGCAACTGAACGGGCCCTCGCACCCGGACTCATCCACCGCCAAAGCAAAAAGCCTTTAGTTAAAAAGAGGAACGGCGAGGAGAGACTAGCGCATTTATTAAATGTTGTAAATATAAGTGGAATATGTCAAAGTCATTTAATGTTGCCAATCTTCCTGGTTGCCAGCAGGTGGTGCTTATCCTTATGATGGAATAGCTGGTCTTTCAGAGGTGTTCAGGCCAGGGACTCTTATCTGAAACATGTGCAAGTTTGGGGAAGATCGAATAGTTTTATGCCTGTAGTTACAACAACTACTCTTCCTATGGCGAGACATCAAATTTTGTCACCACGCTATGGACCGCCCTTTAACAAAAACTCAAAATCTCCACAATTTAACATTGCAAGGCCTGTAGATTAGACTGACCAAAATAAAATGTTGATGTCATGGAATTTCTTGGAGTAGTTCGTTACAAGCGTAAAACATGACACTTCCTGTTGCCAGCAGGTGCTGCTATGACTATAACTGAATATGGGCATGTAGATCTGTTCAGAGTAGAGAAGTCTTATCAAACATGTTAAGTTTGGGGGCAGATTGGACATTTGTATATCTGAGTTATAGCAACTTCCTTTTTCATGGCGAAACATCGAGGGAAATTTGTCAGGTCGCCATGGACGCATCCTTTAACAAAAACTCAAGATCTTAGCATGATTTAACATCGCACAGGCCTTAACATTACGGACCAACTTTGGTGTTGATCTGAATAAATCTCTAGGAGGAGTTCGTTAAAGTACAACCCCTGAAAATGTCAAAAATGACACAAATTTTGCAGAGAAAATTCAAAATAACTGACTTCCTGTCAAGATTGGGATTTCATACTAAGAGACTTTTTGTAGATATTGGTGTGTTACATGTGTGTGTGCCGACTTTTGTACATGTACGTGAAAGCGTGGCTCGCAAGCGCACTCCGTTGAAAGTGTATAGGTGAAGCGGCTGTCGAGCCATTTTCCCACAACCAATGGAATATTGGCCTTTGGCTGTGTTCAGGCCAGGACTCTTATCAAACATATGAAGTTTAAGGAAGAGTCAGAGATTTTATGACTGAGTTACAACAACTTTTATTCCCATGGCTGAAACATCAAACTTTGTGGACGATAGCCATGGACCGCCCTTTTACTTGAAAACTCAAGATCTTCACAATTTAACATCGCACAGGCCTTTAGAATAGAGTGACTGAAAAAACCAAAAAAAAAAAAAAAAAAAATGATGTCATATGATGGGCGTGTTCAAAGTTTTGTGAGTTTTGGAGCATGTTTAGGGCCTCAAAAATGCGACTCATTGCGAGAGAAAAGAAGAAGAAGAAAAGAATAAACGAGAACAATTCAATAGGGTCCTCGCACTGCAGTGCTCGGGCCCCTAATAAACGATGCAATTCAAAGAGGGTCCTCACACCATCGGTGCTCGGCCCCTATAAGGGTAAATAAATGATAAATATGGTTGATAAATAAATAATTAATATGATTTAAGGGGCAATTAATAGAGGGTCTTCACACCATTAGTTCATTGGCTTTCCGGGCCCTAAATATATAGCTGCAAGCAGCGATGGTGGAGCTCAAGCCATCAGTTGCAAGCGCCACGGTGGCATCAGGAAAACTATTGCCCAGCCAGTTGTGCATTACTGTAACTCTCTGGCAGTCTGGTTTAAAGGTTTTTGGCAATTAAAGGGTTAATCAAACCATCAAGACTGTGAAAGACACACACAGAACAATAAAAACTTCAGTAACACTTTTTAATAAGGTTTCATTTATTAGCATTAATTATATTAAATAACATGAACAATAATTAAATAGCATGTCAATGTCAGTTAATATTCAAAACTTAAAAAAAGCTTTATCTGTTAACATTAGTTAATGCACTGTGAACTAAAATCAACAAACATTAATAACTTCTGTAAAAATATATTGTTCATGTTAGTTAATGCATTTACTAATGTTAATAAATTAGACCTTATTATAAAGTGTTACTAAAACTTTTATTGATTTACAGTGCGTGCATAATTATTAGGCATGTTGATATTCTGATTTTGTCCAAGCACATTTTACCAATTCCAAACGACATCAATCTTATAACTACCATTAATTTTGTATTTAATAATTTATTAGTGAATATATCATTGTCCATGAAGGCTGGAAGAGAAAAACTCCTTATATTCGAAGGCGTGCAGAATTATAAGGCAATTTTCTTTACAGATGAAATGAGCCAAAAAGACTTTTAACTTAGTTCAAAAATTATTAAATCCCCATAAGAAATATTCAAAACTAATGCAATACAGAATTTGCAAAAAAAAACCAAACAAAAAAAAAAAAAAACCCACAATTACTAATTATTATTATTATTATTATTATTATATTGTGTATTATTATTTTCTGGCGATTAAAGAGATGTTAACTCTCTCTCTCTCTCTCGGTTGTCGTGCGCATGTGTTGAGTGGGTTTGCACGCGAGAGTGGGGGTGTGCTGGTGCGAGTGAGGCAGCAAATATCGCTGTTTCTTGGACTTTTCCCTCTCTTTTAGTCTGTTGGCTACCCTTTTTTTGAATTGGTGATGGTCGATCCTTTTAGGAGGTGTATCGCGGGTCTTGCGGTACTGTAAACACGGGATGGCGGCATCTGCCCGTGCAGGGAACGCCACCTGTTCTCTCACTCCGTAATGGGTGCAGGTGTCGTCAGACCCTGGTGTTACGGTCGAAGAGTTGCTCTTAGTAGTAGGAAAGCAAGTCGGGTTTGATAACATACTGTCGGCCTCACGAATGAGCAAAAGCGATTTTTTGTCTTTGACGAGTGAATCTTTAGTGAATCAGCTGACTGTGAGTGGAATATGGGTGAAGGAAGCTTTGTATCCCCGGTCACCCGCTCCAGCTACTAAAATTGCCATTTCTAATGTCCCTCCATTTATTTCTAATAGCGTCATCATTAAAGAATTACGAGATTCTGGAAAAATCGCGAGTCCAGTCAAAATGATCCGTTAGGGTGCAAAAATGCCTAGCTTAAACGTGTGCTCTCTTTTAGATGTGTAGTTTATATGTTCTTAACTTCACCAGAGTGCACACTAGAGTTTCTTTCGCGTTTCATACATGGTGTATGCTAGCAATGAGAGTCTTAAATGATTTTTTGAATCACGGTGACCTGGGGCACAAGCGTTTTTAGTGCCCGCACAAAGTGTTAAATGACTTCGCGCCGATCTACATCTCATATGGATATACTTAACTCTGCTCTTCAACGCGGAAAAGGAGAAAAAGAAGGAAAAGGCCCAGAGCAGGTTGATGGAGCTGCTGAGATAAAGGGGAAAGAATGAGGTGAGTAATCTGGGTAAAGTTACAATGAGTAATGAAAAGCCTGGATGTAGCTCTGGAAATACTGAGAGTGTTTTTAGGGAACCTTTGAACCAGCGAACAGCTTGTTTGTAGTTCTGTTACTGGAGGAATTGAGAATGGGTCTAATGCTGTTGTTGATGTTACTGGCGGTGATGATTGAAAAGATGTGTGTATCCTCTGGTGCAGCAACAGCTGGAGGGGTCTGAGGATGGTCTGGCTGATGAACTAGATAGTTTATCTCAGAAAACTGATGATAGCATTAAAGATGATGAACAATGGTCAGATTTCACGGATATGGCAGGAGAATATGAGAAGGATTTGTACTCTGTTGAGGAAATTAATTCCTTTCTTGATAAAACAAAAGGTAAAGCAGGTGTAGAAGTCCGTAATTTTTTCCCCGACCTCAATAAGTTTGTATCTTCTGTGATGTGGGCACGAAAAGTGAGTAGTTACAAAGAAATTTCACAACAAAAGCGGTTTCGCCTGAAGAAACATATAACTGCAATTAGACAATCAGGCAAATCAACACAAAAAGAGAGGCTAACAAGAGGGAAAACAAAATGAACATGCTGACTTGTATCTGTAGTTCTTTTCTATACTGTCTACTCTTTCCCCCTTTTGTCATTGTGGAGATCTTAAGATTGGGATCCCCTTAATGTGAATGGGATGAGGGATGTAGAAAGGATAATTTTTTTAACAGAAATAATTAACTTGAAAGAGTTGAATGTTATTTTCCTTCAAGAGACTAATAGTAGCCAAAGCAATGAATTTGAGTGGAGGTTATGGTGGGAGGGAGAATGTCAGGGAGAAATGTTCTTAGTCATGGGACTAATTTTTAAGTGCAGGGGTGGCGCGGGCTGTGCTTTTTCCCCTGCAGTTAAAGCTAAAATTTTATTGAATCATGATGCACGTTAGAACCAAGTGAAGGCTGCTAATCGTGAGGGCACAGGAAATACATAGTTTCTGCGTTTTTTGTTTAGTGCAACATTTTATTATCGCCCCCCTAATACTGGCCTGATAGAATTAAGCTTTTCATTAAGATGGAAACAATTTTTAAAGGCAAAACCAGAATACCGCGATTTTATTGTTTTGGGGTGCGGGGGGATTAAGGTGCACAGTGGACTTTACACATGATAGAAATGGAGAGGAGCCGCATTCACAGTTCAGCACTCTGTTTTAGCCAGTGTGATTGAGCAATCCTGAATTTTTTAGATGTTTGGAGGGGGAGCACAATCTTTCATAACTGACAGTACACTTGGGTGAAAGTCAAGCGCTGTGCCTCTGATTTCTGCTGCTGCGGTTGGACCGTTTTTTATGTATCTGGAAACATGGAGAAATAGAGTTAGAAATACAACTATTGTCCCCATGTCTTTCTCTGATCCACAAACTTATCACAGTTAGTTGTGTCTTGGACAATAAGGCCTCACAAAAGATATTATTGGCATTTCAATATAAAACTTTTAGAAGATAAACTGCAGAAAGCACACATAAAATTGTTTTGTCAGCAATATGCTTCTTATTCCACTTTTATTGTTCGTAAAGAAGACGTTAGAGCAACTGGAACAAGAAATTATTGCTTTTAGCGGAGAAATATGACTGTTAAACAAATGTTGTTGGTTTACAAGAAAAGTGTGACTGAACCACCCCCCCGAAACTTTCCTTAAGCTCGATTTTTTTTTTTTTAAATGAAAAGTAAAGGGTGCAATTATAAGGAGCAGGGGTTTTAACAGTGAGAGAATATGGATGCTCTACTTCTTTTTTTCTTTAATTTGGAATCGCAAAAGCTGCTCAGATAAACAGATGTACCAGTGTCTAAGGAAGGACAGTACTGCGTATCACTTCTGACCGGTGGAGATGCGCGGAGCTGGCTGTAGACTTTTACTCTCTCTGTTTTGCTGCTGATAACTCAGATGGACATGCTAGAAAATAACTTCTACAGGATCTCCAGTTTGTTCTGGTCATCAGAGCAGAAGGATAGAGGCATTTATGGAAAGGAGACTTTACTTTTTTGATTGAGAAGTCCGACTGCCTGGGTGATGGAACTCTCCTTAGGCCACACAACCGAGATAGATGGTCTTCCCTATTGAGGTTCTAGTATAGGAGCTTGTGGACTGTCATCGGGACTGACTTTTTAAAGTTCTTCAGGAATCAACTATTGAAGGAAGTCTTCTAACGAGTTTGCCAGGAATTGCACCGGGGTTTTTTAACTTTGCTTCCAAAAAATTCGAAGAACTTAACTTTATTCAAAGAATTGGAGGCCGGTGGCACTTCTATGCTCTGAGTATAAGATTCTCTCTAAGTGCCTAGCCATAAAAAGATTAAATACTGTACTGCAACAAATCATACATAAGGACCCAGTCTTACTGTATAAAAGTTCCTATAAGGGTTCAAAAGGGGTATCAGACAAGACTGTCATCTTTCTGGGCAGCTGTATAGTATTGTCATTGAACCTTTACTATGTAAACTAAGAAGAGAGTTAAAGGGGTCTACAAATTAATACACTGACTCCCCAGCTGCCGGTTAAACTTTCTGCTTATGCAGATGATATGTCACGGTTTTTAATCGGAGGCACTGAAGATATTCATCATCTAGAAGAGAAAGCTTAGAGATATTCACGGTCTAAAGCCTCCTCTGCTGAAAGTTAACTGGGCCAAGAGTGATGCTTTTTGTAGTGGTGTGGAAAAGATAGTGAAAGGTCCCTTAATTCCAGGAGGGGTTTGAAATAGGGGAAGGGCAGGTTTAAAATATTTAGGTGTGTTTTTGGGAACTGATGAATATATGAAGCAAAACTGGGAGGGACTAGTGGAGAAAGTGTGTGCTCAGTTGTCTCACTGGCATTGGCTGCTACCCAGCTGTCCTACAGGGGAAAGAGTCCTGGTCTGTAACAATTTGGTTGCCTTGTCTTTGTGGCACAGAATGATGGTGCTGAAGTAGGACATCTAGCCTCCAAGGATGGATGGATTTATCTGCAGAACATTGGCTCTTAAGCTTGGCATAAGATCTGTTCCGAGTTGCTCAGAGACTTCTGACGAGAAGTGCAGGAGCGATTGCCACAGAGGTATAGTGTGTCTCTGGTTGTACCTGTTGGGGAGGAAGTATTACCCTTCCCAGACCTGGAGGTTTCAGCGGAAAATGGCGAGTGGCGAGAAGTAGAAAGGCAACATCCTGTCCTTTGCATCTCCGCAGTCAGGACATTTTAGGGCTGTTGGGAAGAAGCAACTATATTTGATGTGTGTAAAGGCTCTTCACTGTCATAATCTGGAGAGTGTGAAGGAGTCTAAGTGGTTGGACTTTTTTGGGCCAGGCTCTTCACCCAAAGGTAGTTGGAGGACCTTGTATAAACCCCCCATTGAGAAATGGTCTGGAGACCTACAGTGGCGGATTGTGCATGGTTTCTGTGGACAAATCGGAACAGTTTTTCATTTATTCTCTGATTGTGAAAGGCTTGTTCCTCTGTTTTGTTTTTGGAAGAATGCTGCCGTAAACTAGGGGAGGTTTTTACTAAAAGTTTTCTTTATCTATGGTTGCTAAATACAAACATTCCACAAGGGAGATCCATATATTAGTAAATTTTGTTTTTGGCCAAGCAAAAGTTGGCTATTTGGCTGTCAGGCAAAAATATGATTGTTGGAATGAGGGGCTAGACTGATGTTACTTTGGTTTTAGGGGGTTGATAAAATCAGCGTTTAAAGGTTAAATTTGCTTTTTTACAATTTAATAATGGATATAGAGACCTTTAAAAACAGATGGGGCATTAATAGCTGTATTTGTGAAGTTGACTGTGATGGATCTCTGAACATTTATGTATGATAATGATTATATGATGTTTTTAATGTTTTTTTGATACAAAAGTGTTTCCTGTGGGTTGTCTGTTTTTCAAATTCTTTGACTTTACCTATTTATTTATTTATTTGTTATACTTGTACAGTGTGTCTTGATTATGGAAACAATAACACTGATTAATGTTTGTAGTGATTTAAAAGAGATGTTAAAAGTCAAAAAGTCTCTCTCTCTCTCTCACCCAGCCCCCTCAAACTGTCAGAAAAGGATAAGGCCTAAGAGATTTTTTTAACTGTAATGCATGAAAGAAAAAAAATATTAAATCCCCATGAGAAATATTCAAATCTATTGCAATACAGAAATTGCAAAAACAAACAACAAACAAACAAAAAAAAAAAAAAAAAAAAAAAAAAACACAATTACTGAGGAGAAGCCGTGGTTGTCTGTCTTGAAATGGTTTCAGGTGCATACCCGAGGGGCTGGGCGTCTCGGTAGAAGAGCGTTCTCGTTCCACTGGGGAAGAAGTCGGAAATGAAAACATTGTGTCAGCCTCTCGTATGGACAAGGCTGTAGTGATTTTTTTGAAGGATCATAGCCTTGTTAATCGTGTGATCGAAACTGGTCTTGTTATAAATGAAAACCTTGTTCAGGTTACCCCTTTGTATGCCCCGTCTGCTAAAATTACTGTATCTAATGTTCCGCCTTTTATTCCTGATGATGCACTGGAGGCCGAGAATTGGCACGCGTTTTGGCAAATTTGCAAGTGGTTTAAAACAATCCCTTTGGGTTGTAAACACCGTCATTGAAACCGCGTTAAGTCTTTTTGGAAGACAAGTGTTTATGTTTTTAGATTCTCCAGAAAATACGATGGATGTGTCTTTTCACGTCGCGATATGGCCGGAGAACCTACAGTAGGTGGACATCAAAAGCGTTGCTTCTACGCCCGCTTCGTACCGCCTGCCGCGTCTGCAAAATGCATTTGCAGCTTTGACCGCCTGAGTGGTGCTTTAATCCACAAGTTTTCAAACAAAGCATCAAAGCACATTTTACATAAATAGGCGTCAGTTTTTGCCTGCGCTCATGTGTTACATTTTCTGGCTGCAGTCAGGAAAATGAAAGAAAATCACTATAGTTAAAATATTTAATATTCACAGATGAAAGTTTGGTAATTATGAAGTTATGTGCATTTCTTAGAACGAATTCAAGCAGGATAAATGTCAAGCCTGTGCCTGAGCCTGTGCTTATATTTTCCTCTAAGCTCAGAGGTGGAAAAGAGTACAAATATTCTACTCAAGTAAGTACCATGCATTAATGAAATTTTGCTTAAGTACAAGTAAAAGTACCGATCTAAAAATCACTCAGTAAAAGTAAAAAAAGTAGCTCATTTAAAAATTTACGCAGAGACCGCATATTGCCACATTAAATGGTAACAGCTCCCGACCAGCATCAAGTCGTTATTTATCTCTACTGGATCGAGATACGACAATATTGAATTTATTTGTCAGATGAGATGCTACCAGCGATTAATTATATACATAATATTTAGGCCTATACTTGAAATCAGTTGCTTGGTTGTGATTGTCATACAGTCAATGTGTATGTAAATGATTAGTAGAGTGCTGTCAATGAGCCACAGCGAGGACTTGCCTTGCCACCATAAGGGCGGACGTCTGACCGTTGGACAAAAGAAGTTATGAAGGAACCGTGTAACTGAGGTTTTATTATGGTATAGGCTGGAATCGTCTCATCATGCCACCAAGATATCAGTTGATGATTATGCTTGAATCCAACTCGCTGTATAACACTTGTAAGTGGTAACGTATTGTCCTCCTAAATCACACTAACCTGTTATGAGAACGTCACAATTCTATATGGTCAAAAAGTTTACTCAGGACCGATGGAACGCCTTTTAAATTACACATTATTGTTTTTTATTTTGTTTTTTTTTTTTTTTTTTATGACATTGATCCTGTAGGAGCGCTCATAATACTGTGTAGCTGTGAAGCAAAGAAAGAATATGACTAATGATTGGATGGGTCCCTTATTTTTCCCTTATTTTCATTAAACGAATCACACACACTTATTTGTCTACTAGAAGAATAAGACATCGATTAAACTATTATAAATTTCATTAGAGACAATATAATGTTAAGCAACTTAAAAGCCCTGAGTAAGCATTTATGTACTTTAATGGCAGTCAGAAATGATGTAATCGCATTTTTGTCAGACAAAAAAGAAAATGCTGCCCGCATTTACAAAAACTTGTAACTTCACCTGTCTATGGCAGACTAGCCAACCGCTTTAAAATTCAAACGGCAAAGCGCCGCATTTAGTCTTATGTGTTTTCTATTCATTACAAACTCTTGTAAAATGGTTTTTTGGCATGTTGCATGTAAAACATAATTTACGTTGTAATGCATATGCAAAATAGTGAATAATTATTCATATTTACGGTCTTCAAAGGAAAATTATTAATGCTCGATGGCAGGACAGGGGAGGCGCTTTCTGAATCAATTGAATTTTGTCCCTGATAATGAATTAACTTAAAATTGTAGTGTGTGTGTCTAACATACATGAGAGAAATATATCTACAGAAAGCTTGAAAATGTCGTTTTCAAATGAATCAATTCAGAACGAAACAGCATTATGTAATCTGTGCCAGGTTGTATTTCTACTTAAAGCGCGTGTCATGTGGAGAGCGTCAGCACTGTGAATTATCATCTTGCAGCCACCAAGAAACATTTGTTTATTAATAAATAATTAAAATGTCTAATTTTTTACAATTATTAGGGCTACTTCTGCCTGTGCTTTAGGGCAAATTAATACATGTGCTTGAGAGCGGAATATATTTAAGGATCATTATAGATTATAGATGTAAATGTAATATAAACTGCGTGACTAGTTGAATAATGACAAATGAACGAGGACTAGTAACTAGAAAAAACTTACATGGGAGGCAGACCTATTAAATAGCCTCTAGAAACCTCTGTTAATATTTTTAAAGCATTTTATACGCTGTTTACATAAATTTTCTTTCAGAAACGGGTCTGTACTGCGAGAGATACCTTAACAGCCGATTTTTCCTCTCTGAAAACAGTTACAACGGACAATTTTAATAAAATTTTTTTTTTTTTTTTTTTTGAGATATGGCACAACCCTCTCTGAAGATATTGTTGCTTCTGTTTTGGCATTGTAAATTCGCTACAAAAAATTTTTTTGTAATAATCAATAATAATAATAATGTTCCGAGGAAAAACTTTATTAAAAAAAAAATTACGCTTGTGAGAGGAAAAAAATATATAAGTCAATGTATAAAGAAGTGCATTTTATTACATTGTCATGAAATAATAACGGGCTGGCCTAATAATGTTATAAGTGTGACCAACCAGGATATTTTTAGGTTCTCTATCACTTTACAACAAATCCTTAGAATGTTAACAAAAACAAGTGTATAGTACACAGAAAAAGTAATTACAAATATATAATTATAATGGATAAAAAAATTGCAGTACATAATAATACATAGGCTTAGCTATAAACAAACAAAGAAAAAAATAAATGAATAATAATTTAATCTGCTGAACCAGTACTGTGAGGTTTCATTCAGAGGGAGAACTCGCTGCAAAAGGTTCCATATATTCGTGCAGATGTTGCCTATTTCAAGCTTAACTATTATTCATTAGCGACTAATAAATAGGACTTTGTAGTTCACCGCGATGTTTCAGTATCGATCGCGCCACGTAAAAAAAAATTTAAAAAATCATAATTAACAAAAATATGCCAAAGTGGAGACCTGCATGTCTCGCCTGGCCGAAATGGCACGACCGATGAACAGGATGTCCAATACATGTTTCCAATGAATCGTCGCGCGAGGCACCAGCGCGATCAAACAGCTGGGCCTGAAACAGAAAATACTAAATTTTTGGTCACACAGTAAAGGCATAATTCAAAATGCAAAGTGTTAGCAGTTTGAAAATTTCAAGAATAATAACAGAATTAATAATAATCATTGCTAAATTCTGGACCGTTCTCATTTTCGATCTGCAAATGAAGGATTTTTTTTAAACCAAGAATGTACCGAATGAAAACTTTAGCTTTTTATCCGTATATTATAAGGCTTATTTAATGACTGGTTTATTTAACACTAGCAAGCATATAGAGAGCCTTTGTGTAAAGGTCTTCTTTCTATTTTTGATTGAGTAGACACGTAGCCTATAGACTTCCATGCATTTTGAAAATTAACTCACTGTATATTTTTTAATATGGGTTTTTTCAAAGATGTACAGATGTTGTATTATTCATAATCTGTATATTGTTTAGTTTTAACCTCCTCCGTTTTATCTCACTTCTGTTTAACTTCGGCTTTCGTCTCAATCCGTCTCTTGTGCGCCACCTGCGGAGTTTCGCGAATGAATTTAAACCGTGCTACACGACTTGGCACGTTAAGGCCGCGCCGTCCCGACGCGAGGCTCGGTTATCACACCATTTGGGGTTTCGTGTGAAAATACCATCATAACCATAGCAATCACGCGGTGTTGCACTTTTATTTGTGCTGGCCCTTTTCATGTTCGTCTCTATCCCTTCCTTAACTTTATATATGGGATTCATGTGAGGTGGGATCACTAAATATTAATGGAGGAGGAGGATATAGGCATAAAAGAGCCTTGGTGTCTGACAATAATGCATGCGTGAAAGTTAAATGTTTGCATGTTACAATAAACTCATAGTGATTTTGTGTACCTGAGATTCAACCGCGTGAATGTGGTGTAAGGGTCATTATATCCTTAGTCCTTGGCACCAATCATGAGTGCAAGGGAAGTGCTTTTGCTTTTTAATGGCCCAGACAAAAGGATTAGCATTGTAAAACAGAAAAAAATGTTGGTAAAAGTTCGTCTTGCTCTTGTCAAAGTTGTATTGACGGGGTCATTTTTTACTTCATAAAATGTTTATATGCAACCAAACCTGGGGACATGGAAAGAATTATTTTCTTTAATATATTGAGTAATGTTATTAAAACAAGATTTTAGTGATGGGAAATATTAATTGGGTGGACACTGGAATTGCACGGAAAAATTTACTGTTGACCGTGTAAATGAGGAGCCTCATAGGCGCTTCTTCTATTTTTTTTGTCAAAATTAATGAACGGAAGCTGAATATGATTGGATATGTGGAAACATTAAACCACCCAGTAGGAGAGACAGTATAGGACATGGGTATTGTTAAAATGTCCTGACAATTGACGGTCAGTGCGCTGCCCGATTAGATAGAAGATCTAGTTTCAGAATCTTTTAATAATAGAATCCTTGAGGGTGTTGTATTTGTCCTGTTGGAATTTTCTGATTCACCACCTGGTGTTGTTTTTCAAATTAATAGAATGGTACACTCTCCAAGAAAATCCTCATATTGGCATTTCAATGCGAAATTATTGCAAGTATCTATTTTTGCGAACATTTTGTAACTTTTTGGATCAATTGGAGAACTAAAAAGGCAAGATTTGAACAACTTTAAAGCAGTGGTGGGAGAAGTTGGCAAAATTAAATAATAGAACATATTGTCAACAATATACTGCATATTCCACTGTCATAGAAGAGAAACAGTTCAAAGACTTGAAAAAGGACAGATTTCTATAGAAAACTGTTGCCTTACAAAGAAATGATCAAACTAGTGATAAATAATTTTGCAGCAGAAGAAGTCACAGTTAGCTCTTGATTGAATGAAAGGATGAAGGCGGCATTGGTCAAAAAGGTTTCACGGTTTGGGCCCCCGTCATTCAGTTGCTGAAACGGATGCCTCAAGGTACTTCTTTTTTAATCTGGAAAGATCAGTAGGCACAGCACATAACAAATGACATGCTTGCGCCTAAAAAGCCTGATGGGAGAAAATAACCAACAATATTACAGAAACTGTGTCGTCAGCTGTTGATTTTTTATTCTTGTGTCTATATAAGCCTGAATACATGTAACTCTGATTGTGCTGCTGCAGCTGTGTCAAGATCTGCCAAAAATAGACTGTAAATCAAAGACTGCTTTGGGAAGCTAAAATTTCTTTTCATGAACTCAGTGATGCTGTGGGGACAGTTATAAAAACCTTGGCCGTTCTCCTGGCATTGATGGACTGACTTCTGAATAAGTTTCATAAACTTTTTGTAAATGCAATTTGGTATGGACTTCTGTGGAGTTTTTTGTGAAAGTTATAGAGATGGTTTTTTTCCACTTCATTGTCAACGTGCTGATTGTCTCTTTTTAACCAAAAAATGGAGACTTAACTCTCCTAAAAAAACTGGAGACCTGTCGCCTTGTAACACAACAGAATACAAACTTCTAAACCCCCTTTCAATGTATTGCTAACAGACTTAAGAAGTATCTACATTTTCAGAAATCCACCAAAGACCAAACCTACTGTATCTACCAACAATGCTTCAAATACGGACAATCTTTTCTGGTGAGACATGTCTTTGATATTTGTAAAACATATAATGAAGAGATTAGAGTATTATTAACAATTAGATCAAGAAAAAAAAGCATTTGATCATGTAGGGACATAACTACCTCTTTAATTACTGCTGAAAGTTTGGTTTTGGTAAAAAAAATTGATAAAAATGGATACAACTTTATATACTGGGAGCTTCTTGTATTGGTTAAGCTGGGGGGTGGCTTAAGCAGGCCCATAGTTCAGTTTCAAAGAGGTATCAGACAAGGCTGTCCCTTTTTAGTGCAATTGTATAGTATTGCAACTTGAAACCTTTTCTCCTTTCACATACGAAAAGCTTTAACTGGCTTGGTGGTTTTCAATACCTACTATGCCTCAGGTTTTCAAGAATTACTTGGTTACTTGCTTAATGCTGATGATGTCACAACTTTTGTCAATGATCAAAATGATATTGATGTTTTATTAAGACAGTTGACATGTATGGAAATGCTCGTCGCAGCCAAAGTAAAACTGTGGGTAAAGACTGAAGCCCTTTTGGGCAGGTTTTTATAGAGGTTTAAAAAGGTTTCCAAAACTACCCAGTAATTTAACTTGGAAACACAAAGGGACTAAAAATTTGGGTGTGTTTTTTTGGGATCTGAGGAGTATCAAAAAAACAGAATTGTGGGAAGGAGTATTGGACGAGAGTGTGCACCCGACTGTCGAAATGGCGATGGCTGTTGCCACAGATGTCTTATAGGGGGGAGATTTTTTAGTTGCTAATAATGTTAGTTGCTTTCTTCTGCTATTGTGGCACAGATTTATGGTGTCTACGAAGAGCCCACCTGCTGGATAATAATTCCGAGAAATCCAATACAAGGAAACTAGTGACATTCTTTCTTGTCTGGACAGCATTGGGTTCGTTCAGCTATTCTTTTTTTGCA
Organism: Cyprinus carpio; assembly: GCF_018340385.1. Lineage (NCBI taxonomy): Eukaryota > Metazoa > Chordata > Actinopteri > Cypriniformes > Cyprinidae > Cyprinus > Cyprinus carpio. Next base: position 170,622 of record NW_024879362.1, read on the forward strand.
AGTTCAAGAAGGGGGGCAAAGTCTTGTGGACATCAAATCTAGACTTATGGCATTTTGCCTGCAAGCTGCTCAAAGACTACTTTACACCAATGATATCGCTTGGCTAAATACAGCATTTGCATTGTTTAAAAATGGCAGGAATATGGCAATTGATAGACACTTGTCCTAATATGGACTTAAATGAAAATTTTTTAATGAGGGGGGGGGGGGGGGATTCTTAACCCCTTCTACAGGTCCCTACTATGATGGAAGCTTGGAAAGTATTTTCTGTGTCAAGATCAGCTGAAATGAGGTGGGCAGGTCAGGCTTTTTGAAGAACCTTTGTTTTTTTAATCCATTTTTGCCCTCTAGACAATTATGCTCCCCTAATGTGATATCACGACTGATAACAGCTGGATGTGGTGAAATTTGGCCATCTTCTAAAGTATCAGTGTAGACAAATTGAGTGAGAGAACTGGGATATAAAAAATCTACTTTTGAAAAACTAGCTCACTGATGGGAAATGCTTGGAGAACTGAATTTTTGATCAACGAATCATTCATTAATAATTCTAATCATATTAATGTGAATGGGAAAACGGGATCTGAATATATTTTTTCAACCTTAATGGTAACTGATAATTCAGGACAAAAATGGCAGGGAGGGAGAAAACCTTATATTGTCTTTCAATACTCCTCAACTGGGCAGTTTTGAGTCTGCTGAAAAGACGGCATTATATGTGACTTGTGTCAAAGTAAACCATGCAACAATTTTTGTCTGGAGTGACTTCATCTAGAATGGACTGAATTTTTTTAGAGATAATACCTCTCCCCCAAAGGCTGTTGGCGGTCATTGTATAAACGCCCATTGACAAACGAACAGGCGATTTTGCAATGGAGAATAGATTCATGGCGCAATAGCAACGAATAGACATGTGGTGCACCTCAATCCAAACACAACACAGGGATGTCCCTTTTTGTTCTGACACAAAAGTGAATCTGTTTTTTCATTTGTTTGTGCAATGTGCACAGCTGGGAAATTTTGTTTCACTGTCTTAACCCACAATGGGCATCAGCCCTTAGGTGAAGATTTTTCTTATTCACCTGTTTATATATGGACCAAAATACTCAGTCACAAAAAACGCTTTTGGTTTTATCAAAATTATGTGTTTGGTATTGCCAAGGTTGGCTATTTGGAAAACAAGGAAAATATAATGGTGTTGGGCCAAAGACAGTTTAGATCCCTTGTTCATGTTTATGGGGTTGGTGAAAATCAAGACTTAAGATTGTGATATGCATACTATAAACTGTGTAGGATGCTTGCCAATGTTTTGTGAATATATTGGCTGGTAAATGAGGTACTATGCACAGTTAATGAAAAATGATGATTAAGTGTTTTTTTTTTTTAACTATTTGTTGTGATCGGCTAAAATGTTTCCAATTGGTGATTATAAAAATTGTATTAATGTAAAAGTGTTCCTCAAGTTTGGTTTTAACCTATATGGGATATAAATGAAAAGGATTACATTTAATCCTCTCTCTCTCTCTCTCTCTCTCTCTCCCAGCTCCTAAAACTATCAGAAAAAGAAAGATAAGCCCTAAGAGGATTTCTTAACTGTAATGCAAGAAAGAAAAAAAAATATTAAATCCCCCATGAGAAATATTCAAATCTATTGCAATACAGAAATTGCAAACAAACAAAAACACAATTAAACTGATTATTATTATTCTTTTTTCTGGTGATTAAGAGATGTTTAACTCTTCTCTCTCTCTCTCTCGGTGCATGCTGGGAGTGTTGGGGTGCGTGTGTGAGGAAGTGTTCACGAGGATGAGGACGAATGAAAGTGGCTTTATTGTTTTTATTGTTTTTTTCCCTTTCTTACTTCTAATTTTGGGGTTGTTTTATAGGTGAAAACTTAGGAAAGTAAAGTGTGGTGGTTGGGAGCGTTGGTAGGTGAGGAGTTTTGACGGAGGTGAGATGGCGTCTCTGCCGGAGGGTAGGGGAGAACAGGTATTATCACTCCCTCCCTCTCTCTCTCCGGTTCCTCAAACAACTGTGGTAAAAAAAAAACAAAAAAAAAAAAAAAGAATCTTTCATCAAGCACGGTGAGTAATGGCTTCTCCTGCTATTGGTAATTTGTCACTGCTTTGCCACATGTATAGGTTATCTATCTCTGTCGGTGACGAGGGATTCACATGTGGATAAATGCAGGGAAATAGTTAGGCTGACAGAGAGAAGGATTTCAGAACTTAGAGGACACGCATCCAAAACTTTAATTGAGGACAGTAAGAATGTTTGAGGGCTCTAGATACAGCTTTGGATTGCGTCTAGCTCAGGGAGTCCTGTACAGTGTTCAGTTTCCGGTAACAGGGCCTTTGCAGCAGGGGCAACGTGGGTGACTGTAAGCGCGGCATAGTCGTGGGTCTAAACACCACTCTTCTCGGTTCAGATAAAAAATATTATGATGAAATGCTCTAGTGATTGGCGATTTATTGTACGAAAATGCTGGAAAATCGAGAGACATCATCCACCATAGTCCAATGTTTACGGGAGGCCAGAGCGCCTTACATGGTTCTTAGCAAATTTAAAAGTGCTGGCTAATGCTAAAGGTAAATACAGTAAGATTGTTCTTCACGCTAATGCTGTTCGGAACTTCGCCAGTCGAATGTTTAGTGCAACTTTTTCCATCTTTAGAATATATCTAAATTACGAACTATGCATTCAATGTCAGATTTTTATTTGTTGCCATTGTTGCTTACCGTGGTGATGAGATGCATAGCAGATTGTCATCACTCAATGGCTGGGATGTTCTAAGGTGGTGCCTGTGCAGAATGACATAGGTTCATAGAAACACATTGGACGCGACGAGCTTTTGGGGCAGACCTGACCCTGTTTGAAAAGAGATGGTCTTTATCCCTTTATCCCTCATAGGGTGGTTCCCGCTCTTCTCTCTAGAAATATGGCACATAGTCTTAGAGTTTGTACTTGACTAACTGGGGCCCAGGTCAGGAAGCATGACAGACTGGCTAAACCGACCGTCTGCTAGCCGCCTCAGGTCACAGAAGTCAGTTTAATTCTCAGCACATAGAGACTCCTTTCACCCTAGATATCACACTATAGAGACTGTGTCTGTTCCCCGGGCTAGAAAAATACAAAAAAAACGTCCAAACCAATTTAAGAGCCACAATTTATTGAGGTTCACAAATAAAAAGCAGATGCCAATACGGATAAACAAATGATAAAGCTTGGCTTTTTGAATATCAGGTCCCTTTCTACGAAAGCACTTTTTGTAAATGATATGATCACTGATCATAATCTAGATGCACTCTGCTTGACAGAAACCGGGCTAAAAACTGATGATTACATTATTTTAAATGAGTCTAACCCCAAGATTACTGTTATTAACATGGAGCCACGTCCCGAAAGGGAAACGGGGGAGAGTGTTTTGGTGTTGCTTCAATTTATACAATGTTTTAAGGATTTCTCCGAGAGGGCAGGCTTCAAGTAATAACTTTGTTTGAAGTATTGGGTGCTTTATTAAACATTATCCAGAGAAACAAATGTTAATGATAAATCCCCTGGTGATGTTTGTACTGGCTACTGTATTACAGGCCACCAGGGCACCATACAGACTTTATTAAGAGTTTGCTGATTTTTTACATCCGAGTTTAGTGCTGGCCGCAGATAAAGTTTTAATTGTTGGTGATTTTAATATCCAGTGTTGACTAATGAAAAAAGATGCATTTGGATCAGAAATTTATAGACATTTCTGAACTCTATTTGGGGGTAGACAACACGTCTCAGGACCGACTCATTGTCGAAATCATACTGTAGATTTAATACTTAGTCACATGGAATTGATGTTGATTGGTGGTGTGTGAAATTATGCAGCCCCAAACGATGATATCTCAGACATCATATTAGTTTTTTTGTGCAAAAACTTCATATAGCTAAAAATGTAAATTCTACTTCTGTTGTTACAAGTATGGTAGGTAGAAACCATCACTTCTACCACAAAAACTGATGCTTTGTAAGTAATCTTCCTGATGTAGTCCAATTTCCTTAGCATATCCAAAACCTCAGAACAACTTGATGATGTAACGAAAAACGATGGACTCTCTCTGTTCTAGCATTTTAAATACAGTTGCTCCTTTAAACTTAAGGAAGAAGGGTACAGGAAAAACGTCTGACACCGTGGTATAATGGAGCACTACTCGCACCCTCAAGAGAGCAGCCCGGGGGACAAAATGGAGCGCAGCGGAGGAAAACAAAACTATAGATGATTTCGTATTGCTTTGGAGGGAAAGTAACTTATCTTACCAGAAAAGCATTAACAACTGCTAGATCTGATTACTTTTCATCTCTTTAGAAGAAAACAAACATAACCTCAGGTATTTATTCAATACAGTGGCTCAATGAACGAAAAATAAAGCATCAACACAAGTGTTGAAATTTCCAACATCACAGCAGTAATGACTTTATGCACTACTTTACTTCTAAAGTCGATACTATTAGGAGATAAAAATTGTAACCATGCAGCCATCAGCTATAGTATCACATCAGACAGTGCACTATAGATCCCCTGAGGAACAGTTCCACTCATTCTCTACTATAGGAGAGGACAGAATTGTATAAACTTGTTAAATCATCTAAACCAACAACATGTATGTTAGAACCTATTTCCATCTAAGCTCCTAAAAGAGGTGCTTCCCAGAAGTCATAGCCTCCTCTTCTGACTATTATTACTTCCTCATTGTTATTAGGGTATGTCCCCAAAACCTTCAAACTGGCTGTTATTAAGCCTCTCATCAAAAAAACACACTTGACTCCCAAAGAACTAGTTAATTATAGACCGATCTTGAATCTCCCTTTTCTGTCCAAGATACTAGAAAAGGTAGGTATCCTCACAATTTATATTCTTCTTAGAGAAAAATGGCATCTGTGGAGGATTTCCAGTCAGGATTTTAGACCGTATCATAGTACTGAGACTGCTCTCCTTAGAGTTACAAATGGACCTGCTCTTATCATCTGATCGTGGTTGTATCTCTCTATTAGTGCTATTGGATCTTAGTGCTTGCGTTCGACACTATTGAGCACACTATTCTCTTTTGCATAGACTAGAACACTTTGATTGTTTGGCATTAATGGAGAATGCATGAGCATGGTTTAAATCGTACTTATATGACCGCCATCAATTCGTAGCAGTGAATGAAGAGGTATCATATCGTTCACAAGTGCAGTATGGAGTACCTCAAGGCTCAGTACTAGGGCCATTACTCTTCACGCTTTACATGTTTTACCCTTGGGAAATATTCATCAGGAAACCCGGTGTTTGTAGCTTTTCACTGTTAAGCTGATGATACTCAGCTCTAATATTTCTTCACGGCCCGTTTGAAACATACATACAATTTGAAAAACTAACGGAATGGCATAGTCGATATAAAAAACTGGATGACGAGTAATTTCTTACTGCTAAAATTCTGAAAAAAACAGAGGTGTTAATTATAGGGCCCTAAAAACTCTGCATGTAGCATAACCTAGAATGCTGTCTAAGGCCCTTGATGGCTGCTCTGTCAATTCTTCTTCGTCGTCAGTTAGGAACCTAGGTGTGCTATTTTGGTAGCAACCTTTTCCTTAGAAAGCCACGTTTCTAGCAATTTGTAAAACTGCTTTTTTCCATCTCAGAATACACTCGCCTAAAGTATTATTAGGAACACCTGTTCAACTGGTGTTTCTCGGCATTTAAATGCAATTATCTAATCAACCACATCACATGGCAGTTGCTTCAATGCATAGTTAGGGGGAGTGGGTCCTGGTCAAGACAATCTCCTGAACTCCCAACTGAATGTCAGAATACTAAAAGACTTCCTAGTGCTGAATGTCAGAACTATGGTGAAAGAAGGTGTGCATTTTTTTTTAAGCACTTATTTTTGATTTTTTTTTGTTTGCTGAGCTGAGGCATGGCTGGTTGTTGGTGCAGACAGGTCCGGGTTCTGAGTTGGGGTATTTCACAATCTGCTCAGGTTACTGGACTTTTCACGCACAACCATTTGCTAGGTGGTTTACAAAGAATGCCAGTGGTGTGAAAAAAAAAGGAAACCGACAGCAACATCCCAGTGGGTTATGCGGCAGACCTGTGGGACGAAAATGCCTTGTTGATGCTAGGGGTCAGAGAGAATGGGCCGACTGATTTTCAGCTGATAGAAGAGCAACTTTGACTGAAATACCACTCGTTACAACCGAGGTATGCAGCAAAGCACTTTGTGAAAGCCACAACACGCACACAACTTGAGGCGGATGGGCTACAACAGCAGAAGAAGACCCCACCGGGGTACCCACTCATCTCCACTACAAATAGGCTTGTAGCGATACAGTAATCTCACGATAACGATACGATACACGATATTCCAGCTCACAATACGATATCACAATATTCAGCCAACGATATGATTCGATATAATTCGATACGATTCTATATAATTCGATATGCTTACATCATTTTCTGATAGATTTTTAAAAGTGGACAGAGTGATTTTGGTGACATCTTGTGAGTGTTTTCATTACTTGGGATTGAATTAATTGAAATGAAAAACTCAAAAAAACATCAGACAGCTTGCAAAATAAATGCTGGACAAAATTAATCAAAGATTGTGTTAGAAGAAATTAGTTCCATTTATGAAACAGTGCAAACTGCTCTGTAAGCATAAACCTGTCCAGGTGGTGACGTTTTTAGGTGGGCGCTTGTAAATTTGTGGTATTGCCGGAATATATTTAACGTAAGTGCCACATAGATTACAAACCGTGATGCTTTTTATCCAAGTCGTTTGCTTTCCTTCTTTTTTTTTAAAACCAAAGTGGCTCCCACACATCATCTGCTTTTAAGCAGGCGGGTGCCGGATTTATATTCGCTGCCATTCTCTGAATATCCTCGCTCTGACTTGGTAAACAGGAGAGAGGTAGACGTCTGCGTCTGTGTAAACTTGGTACGGGGTAACTTGCTCTACAGTAGTGTTGTCACAGTACCAAAATTTCAGTATTCGGTACCGATACCAGTGAAAATCCACGGTTCTCGTGTACCATTTCGGTACCCAAAGCAAAACACAAAAAATATGCTAATTAAATAAAAGCCACACTCTTTTTATCACTAAAAAATAAAACCAATGCCTTCTTTATACTTATTTACAATTGTGTTTAAAGTTTTTCTACAAGTAATATAATTATGAAAAACAGTAACAAGTTTCACACCCAATTTAATTTGTCTTTTAATTAATGAAATTTAAACACCACATTTTATTTTTTTGTTATAAAAAGGGGAATTGCTTGTTAAAATTAAAACATGGAAGAAATATTTTGGTGATTTTATTTCTTTACAAAAATAAAGTTTTATTATTTTTTCAACGGTAGTAGCAGTATCACATACATTTTACTAAATAATAGTAATATTTTCAAGCACAATGCCTTTATGTAAAAATGAACTTTTGAATTTTGATGGGTTGCCGTGTTTCCCACAGCTTAAGGCCAATGTATACTTCTGCGTCGAGTGTGTACGCCATAGTGTACGTCGTAGGTTACGCACGTAGGCGACGCCGTCGTGAGCATTTATACTTCTGCGGATGTCTGTTTTGCTCTGCAGTTTCACCGCCGAAACGCTAGTTGACGCGGAGCGGGTTCCACTGTGTTTACATTCCTCGATCCTCGCGGGCTTCTACGTCTTTGTAATCATGAACAGATGGCTGTTTTTCCTCACTGTTTTCTTCAATTAATCGCTCGGGTCACTTGGTCCATTTCCATGTGTGGCTCCTTGACTGAATTTCGGAATTTTTAAAAATGGCGGGCGGTCCAGAGTGCAGAAGAATCATTCCGGAAAATGCGCGTAGGAGGGAAAACGTGATACTACCAAGCCGACCAATCACAGATCTTGCAGTCCGCGTCGTCGCGACGCGTAGTTACATTTTTTGAGGAGGTGCGCGTCAGGTGGTACGGCGAAGGGTAACAACGTATGGTACACTGTTGGTCCATGGTGTATGCTAAGCACCGTACCTACTACGCTGCACACCGACGCAGACGTCTTATGTAAATTGGCCCTTACACTAACCCCCGCCCCCATACCATACATATATATGCAAATTCATTTTCTGCCAGCAGGAGGCGCTTTAAAGCGGCGGAGAGGTACAGGATTCTCCGGTAACGGGGTGCAAAACAGCGCTGAGCTCACAAGAAACGCTGCCTTATCAAGCATTACATGCAAAATGAAATTAAAATTAAATGAAAAACATTTTCTAAATACAGTCGTTTTTCTTCTGAAATACATTGATATAAAAACACCCGCATTGGTTTTTGATTTTTGAAACTTGCAGTTGCTCATGTTTATTTTCAATGAAGTCCAAAGTCTTTGGAAAATCTATTTGTGGCGGTCAGTTTTGATATTGTAAATAAATCAATGTGTTGAAAAACCCTGGGTTGCCGTGAATACCTTTTAAATTGACACTGGTGTTTTACTCAAATGAAACAACGGGTGTAATTAAAATGCTTGTTAAGCTTGTTGTGACTCAGAACAGTTCTGGTTGATGTTTATGTATTTATGTTCCTCATTGAGACGTCAGATGCTGAAATTACTGCAAGCGTCACGCGCTTCAGTCTATGTAGTAAAATGTCTTGCCATTCATTCATTCACACAGAGAATTGAACATTACAGATACTGGTCCATATGGAGATTTGATTGATTAATTTATGATAACTTTGACAAATTCCGTGAACGTCCTTATTAAACATGTAAGTTTTCATCTCATGCTGGATTTTGAGATTCCGTCCGTGTTTTCTCGGCTTCGCGGAGATCCAAAATAGCTCTGTATGCGTCAAGAACCGGGTTAACCGGTACTCGGTAACCACCGGTACTTAAAGAAACCTGGCTTCGGGTACTGTGACATTTTGTTTTTTTTTAGTACCCGACTTGGTACCGAAAGAAGTACCGGGTCTTTTGACAACACTACAGCAACCACTAGGGGCTGGCTGACCAAATCGCTCTTTCCTGCAAACGCGAACGGGGGTAAACACGGGGGATTTGAATGGGACGTATGTATCGATTACTCGCGGCCTAAAAAAAAATTATACTTTCTTTGGAAAAAAAAATATTGATTTATATCGCAGAAAGATCGAACGATTCCTTTGTTTAAAATCACCCAGCCCTAACTACAAATAGGAAAAAGATAGGCCTACAATCAATTTGCACAAGCTCACCAAAATTGGACAGTTTTAAGACTGGAAAAAATGTTGCGTGGTCTGATGGGTCTCGATTTCTGTTGAGTGACATTCAGATTGGTTAGTTAGACATTGTGGCGTAAACAGACAGAGGAACATGGATCCATCATGCCTTTGTTACCCCACTGTTGCCGGCTGATGGTGGTGGTGTAATGGTGTGGGGGATGTTTTTCTTGGCACACGTTTGGCCCCTTAGTGTCATCATGGCACGAGTAATGCCACGGCCTGACCTGAAGCAATGTTTCTGGACCATGTCCATCCCTTTATAACCACCGTGTGACCCCTTTTGTTGACACATTAAACAGTACTTAGTGCAATCACAGTTTATGAGTACAGTATATGACAGCACCCATGTGATAGCTTTGCTGTTCATGCTGTGCACATCAATCAGGAGACAATTAGCTGTTTAAAGAATCATGTCTTAAAATATTTCAAAGGCTTTAAAGCAGCAGCAGTCGCACCCTTATATACCCCGAAAAGAAAAGCACAATAGAACTAGAGTAGTAAATCACACTCTGCTTGTAACGTGGGTTACTTGGAAATCTGACACATTTAGAGCTGGGATCCCGCCTCTTTAAAGCATGTAAAACACGCTTGCTCACGGGGGAGAGATTCTGTTCTACAGTTGACTGTGAGGGATTCTGTTCACAGAGCGCGGAGAACTTGTACTGACTAAACTTACAACTTAACAGATCGGCGAATCACAACTAAAGGCCATCATGTCTGAGAATATTCACAGTAAAGAAGGGAAATGGCGTAAAGAAAAGGATAAGGACCCTGAAAGATCAAACAAGTCTGACAACTCCCGCAAGGTAAAGCGCTGCTCTGATGAGGTGTGGAAAACATGTCCAATTTTTGGGTGTTGTTGATGTTGACTGTTTCAGTAGAGGTGACAGAGGAGAATGACCTGGTGTGGATGTTGTTTGAGATTTAATGTCGTCCGAGGAATGTTTTTGTAGAATTTTAATAGGTCTGTTACGACTTCGGGGGTTGACCCATCTCGTGTACGTTGCATTCCAAGGCACGCTAGAGAAATAGGACAAGGGGTCTTCGTGGAAAATCAGAAAGAGGTGTCTCGCTCACTCTATGGGAGATGTGAGAAGATATTGGCTTTAATTAAAGAAACAATTTAAAACAGTTTGTTTGACACACACACACACACACCACAACAACACACCACACAACACAGCCAGACACACATTACATCTGATGGTTGTATGAAATGATTTAATAAAAAGAATAACGTTGACCGATTTAATATTGGGGATAAACATAAACAAATAAATAACACATAACCTTGACATTTTTTCAAGAAAAAGTCGTCCTCCTAAGCACAGGAATGACTATTTCTTCAAATACAATGTTTAGGTTGGAAGAAAGCTCTCTTTTCTCCTCCTCTCTCACCACCTCTCTCTCTCTCTCTCTCTGTCATACTGCGTGAACGCGTGTGCATTCATCGCCCCCAAGTCTTTATTCTCTCTTCTTTTAAATGAAAATAAATAAATACAAATTATGTGATCACTTTTATAATTTAAAACAAATCAAAACATTTACGCTATTTTTTATCATCCACATCCAAAATCTAAAAACATAGTACATTTTACCAGGATCAGGAAAAATATATATTTTAACAGGCCAAACAATAAGGGCTATTTCTGGGGCGCACCGACATGTCCGACATGTCCAAATGTCCGTTTTATGGAGGCTTCACATTGACATAATGCAATTTCACATACATTTTTATAACTTTTTTCACAAAAAAAATACATGGTTGCAGAAGTCTAGTTTCCTACAGTACTTTCGATCCTTTTATATTCATATTTACATTATATTAATTATTTTATATGTATAGACTCACACTAAACCTACCATCACAGTAACATTGTAATGTTTCTATTTGATAAACAGCTTGTAGTATAATTTTAGCATTTTCTAAAAAGCCGTATAATTATTTCTTTTTATGGTACCCATCCAGCACACAAAAATTCTGCATATGCTTACATTTTCAATAAAATTGGGTTTTAAGTGTCTGACTTATTGAGAATCTCGAAATTATCCCCGGAAAACCACATTTACCTTTGTTAATCAGTTGTTGAGTGTTTAACATCCTGTGCCTGTGTGTACAAATTGTTGCTCTGATAAATCTATAAACAAGCACACAATACTGTAAACTTACAGGCTAAAAGAGACTTATCCCCATTTAAAGACATGACCAGCATGTTACTAAAGCACATCATTTTTTAATCAAAACTCACATTTACGTTTATTGATCTTATAAAAACGCATTTTAAATAAAAATTTTAGTTTTTTCACTAAATTAGGCATAAACGTTGTTTTCCCAAAACTCTAACATGCACAATCATGTCAACAATATATCCATGGCCACTAGTCATTATACATACATACTTTAATAAAATAAACATTATTATTAGTTTCATTTATTGGTCAAAAAATGCTTTTTACATTAGTGTAAGCCAATGACATTCATACTCCTCAAGTAAATAAGTTTACAAAATGTACATAAGTTGGAAAATTAAATCCTGCTTTGAGCTCTTCTCATCAACTGAAGTTGACAATGGCAGTCGGAACGGCGGTCATGCTGACACACACACACGCGACGACATACTCACACACACTCACACACACACACACACACACACACACACACTCACTCACACTCTCACACACGCTCACACACACACACACACACTCACACACACTCACCGCGCCCCGCTATTGGTTTTAGTGTTTATGGGACGCCTATAAGGAGTAATGATTTTGCACCGCACAAACATTACCCTTCTTCACACAAAAAATTTCTGCATATTTTAATTTTTTATAAAATAATTGTTTTTGTACTTATTTTTAATTATGAGGACTCAAGAAATTTAATCATAAACCACATTATACATCGTTATATAAGAGTAATTTCCATGTCTTTATACAATTTTTGTGCTTTTGATATATCATAAACAGGCATGCATCATACATAAACATTTCGAACTAAAAGCTAGACTTATCTCTATTTTAAATGGTATATATGCCATCATAGTAACATATCACCGAAACAAATAATTTTATCATACATTTAAACATGTATTCAACACTTGTTACATTTATTAATTTTATTGATCTTATAAACAATTTTCTCTTATTTAAAAAAGAAGTTAATAAATTGTAATTACATATATCACATGCTGTATAAAATGAACATTTAGTATAGTTTTAGGTCACAATAAATACGGCTTACATTTTCTGTGAACAATGATGTCCATTCTAAATGAATGAAATGTTTCCAATAAATAAAATGCATTTATTTTAAGTTGAAATATTAACAAAACGTCACAGATCGTCCCAGGGTTAAACACCATTGTGAAATGAATGTTTCAGACCCACTCAGAGGAGGGGGTAGTTACAGACCAGAAGATCTGAGGTGTTATTCTGTTAACCTTTTTTTTCAAACCGAATGTTATGGTTATGTTAGATAATGAATTCAAAGCCTAATGTTAAGACTTTAAATAAACATTTTTTTCTTACATTTCCTGTGGTTTTTTACTTACATTTCAACTAAAGTATAATTTATTCCACATCAATCGCTTAAGCATCTTTAAAAGTTTATTTTAAGTATCATCTCTCATGTTTGGATCACCCCTCACATGTGATGAAACATTTAATCAAAAGTTATTTTCATGCATATATTTAGATGTCTAAAACATTGGACATCTAAATATATGCATGCTCAGATACCCTATATATAAAAAGACTCATATCGGCGTACTATTTGTGATGTTACATTTTAGTGATGTTAGGGATGGGCAATGTCCCATTAATTTTCGGCCAACCGATTCTTTTTTCGGGAAGTTGGGGTCAGTGAACGTCTTCAAAGAACAGATTCGCCGGTTCTCTTTAGTCATCATGCAGTGATGTCTGCATACATTTCTTTCTAACAACTCAGTGGTCATGTTATATCAATGAAACATTCAAATAAAGTTATCTGTGTGAAGTGCATATTGCTGATTATTTTCTTTTGTTCCTTTTAGTTGATGTTTATATACCCCCATTTTTATGCATGTGTGATCCTTCATGTGGATACGAGTCACGCCTGGGCAATTTTGACTAACCTACACATTAAAAATGCGGATATGTTTCTACAGGGTCCCAAGTATAAGTCTATCGAAAGAATAAAGCATCCCTGATAAACTCATTGATTTTAGCTTTAACAACTGTAAATATAATCTTGTATGCACGATAAACCGTAGATGCTCTAAAATTGATAGTACAATAAACATATGTGTAAAAGGGGAACTGATAAGACATTAATGGGATGTTTGGGTCTGTGGTCTATTACCCATCAGGTAAAAGTTACTAAACAATTTTTTATTAAGTTTTTAATATAAAAAGATAATAGTTTGTTTGTACTTTAATGCTTTTATTATGACAATCACACAAAGAACAATTGTTTATTAACACATTATTAATTGAAATAACACTATGTGTTCATTTCTGGTCTGCTCATTTAGGAAAATGCTGCAAGACACAAGGCCTCAATCTTACTATTTCTCTGTACATTTAAAACACTTAAAAGTTGAAGATGGTGTGGAAACACTATTCTCTTTGTATGCGTAATCAGTTGTTTTAAGCGAAAGCGATGATTTAGTCCGTTTTATTCAGTCTTTGTGATTTAGGCCTCGGACTCTGATTTAGTTTTGTCCCAGGAAACAGTTAAGTGTACATTGTCATGTTTGGCTGTTCATTTTTAAGAAAATATGAGGCCATCGTCCCGATAATTCCTCTTAATGTTTCACAACTGCAAATCTTTGTTTAGCTTAAGTATTAGTTTATAGTCAGTTACAAATGTGTCAGGAGTGAAGCTTATATGTTATTTTTTTAAAATAATCATAATAAAGTTACAGGTTTACGGTAGTTGGAGGAACACTTGGCAGAGTGTTACTCAAACAGTCATCTGTGTTATCTTTTAATAAAATATTCCATCGGATATCACTAAGACAAATTCTGTAACGGCGGCCTCCATAAATGAATATAAACATACAAATATTTATAGAGGTAATAAGAACAATTGGTCTAACAACACAAACACAAATGCTTTATTCTAACTCTTTCACACACTAGTCTTATTCCTGGTAAGTAAGCCTAAAAATTGATAGATATATTCGACTTTATCCAGTGTTCAAAGCTTCTCTACTGGCGACCGTGCCACAGCTGCGTAGAGTTATAAACCGCAAAAATTTTTTCATATAGGGTTACACTTTGAAACAAGAACGACTTTATATGTCTCCATGATTTTTGTTAGTTCTTTCTGTTTGAATTTGTTTACCGTTAGTTTTGCCACTCTTCTAGTATTCCCCATCTAATTGCAATTGTTAGGCCTTGCCGGTTTGTTTCCCCTAGTTATCTGCTGTCGTTGCGAGATTTCTGTTGAATTTGCTTGTTTAATAATATATCGCTTTTAACCCCTTCGTCTTCCTTGCTTTAACCATTTATTAATAATTCTCTTCTGTCAATATTCTATTCAGCTACTGGTTTTTCTTTTTATTCAATTACTTGTTCTGTGTTAGACTATCACACCACTTAGCACTAAACACTTACTCATTTGTAAGTCGCTTAGAGGATAAAGGTAAAAAGTGCATAATCAATAAAATCAGTAAACTGAACTCGGAGAAAAGAATAATGAGTGTATTCAAACTTTTATTTTGAACAATAACATTGTTGAATTTACATGCATACATTGAAGTAATGAAAAGAAAACAACAAAGATAAAAATATAGTTGACTATTAGATACAGTAGGTGGCCATCCAAAACGCTTGTTCTACCGTCCGCCGCATCGGCCGCCGGGGAGCTTAGGTCTGCAAAGTGCATTTGCAGCTTTTTGACCGCTGAGTAGTGCTTTAACCACAAGTTATCAAACAAGTGCGATCAAAGCACATTTTCGCGAATACACGCCAGCTCTGGCCTCGCTGGATGTGTTACATTTGACGGCAGCAGTCAGGGAAAATGAAAGAAAACACTGTAGTTAAAATATTTAATATTCACGGACAAAGTTTGGTACACTCTATGAAGTTATGTGCATTTCTTAGAACGTAATTCCAGCAGGATAAATGTCAAGCCTGTGCCTGAGGCCTGTTGCTTATGAGTAGTTCTAGTTACACAGTAAATTACACAATATTTTGATTTGACACATTTCATAGGTGAGTCAGTATTATTTATAGAGTATGAACAAGTTGTTATATTATTCAAAAGAAATTGTGGTTTGTTACTTTGCATCTGAGGATTAAGTGCTGCCTATTTCATTGAGCTAGCTAAATGATTAATGGCAAAATGGTCAAGATGTCTCATTTAGCCTATATTTTGAATTGATATTTTCAAATTTCTAAACATCAGATAGCATGCATTTTTGTTATTCGTCTGCTACTCCGTCCTATCTGACATGACAAACTCTTGGGACAACTATATATTTGTCTGTACACTGATTGAGAAATTGTTTAGTATTGCCTTTATAGATTATTTTCTTCATTTTATTAAAACGTGAGGCACCGTATAATTTTTGTTCCCCATTATTTGAAACACTAATTAAACAAACACGAATAAATTAAACCTGCACGATTTAGCTAACAACCAGCCGAAAATTTTAAAAATGTATCGTTAAAGTAATCTCTCATTATAAATCATCAACAAAATGTCATCAGTGTAAATAGAGCTTCCACGACTGATATCTTGAGTGATTTTAAATGTAGCCTTTTCTTTTAACTAGCTTCATATAATTTCAGTAAAAAAAATCAAAATTGTAGCGCCATTTACAGACATACAGGCAAAATATATGCTGGCGCGAGCAGTTTATCTCTCAGTACAAATCCTGTTTTGGTTTTATCTCTCAACTTTGGACAATTGTATGGTAAAAATAGTAGCATGCTAGAATGCACTATGCAAAATGTGAATTATTATTTCATACTTCAAGTGTTTGTGCGAAAATTATTAATGCGCATGTCAGGATAGGGAGGTGCCCTCTAAAAAGATCAGCCTAATTTTTTTTCCCTGATAATGAATTAACTTAAAATACCAGAAGGCCTTCAGACAGAGCGAGGAGAAATATAGCTACAGAAAGATGAAATGTCTTGTTAAACAAATCAATTTCAAAATGAAAGCATATGTAATCTGTGAAGGGTTTAATTTCTCTTTAAATGCGCGTCCATGTGGAGCAGAGTCCGCACTGTGAATTTCTCTTGCAGCGACAAGAAAACATTTGTTTATCGACAAATCAATTAAAATTTGCTCCTTTTTAAATTATTGGGCCTACTGTCTGCCTGTGCTTTGTGGCAACCTTAATGGCAATGCTGAGCGCATAATATATTAAGCTCATTTGGATATGTGTAATTTAATATAAACCTGCGATTTAGTCTGACAATCAGGACAAATGAACGACTATAACTAGAAAAATCTTCGTGGGGGCATATCTAATTAAATCCCCTCTAGACATCTCGTAAAGGTTGTTAAAGCATTTTATACGCGGTTGCATAATTTTTTCCTTTCATAACGGTCCT
>NW_024879362.1:187661-187874 GCF_018340385.1 Cyprinus carpio
TTTAGGATTTAGAAAAACATAAAGAGATGGTTCAATATATTGGTTATGAAAAGGCTACATTCTGTAAGAATTTATATTTCATAGTCTAAAAAATATTGTTTAGATGAAACAAAACAAAATTAATGCAACAGTTTGCGAATTTATTTATTTATTTATTTATTTGAGTTAAGGTAACTACCTCTGAAATTAAGTTATAATAACCAATAAACTATT
>NW_024879362.1:187982-191354 GCF_018340385.1 Cyprinus carpio
ATGTCCATATGAAAGACCAAGAGATTCACACATTTATATCTACCCCCACAAGCTATACAGAACTACCCCCCCAGCCCCCTCCAGCTGAACTGAACTCGGTCTGTTTGTTGGCTGTGAGGAACGCTGTGTTGTCATGTTACTGGGTTGAAACATGCCTGCACTCACAACAGCCCTACTCTTTTTATTGATTATTTTCCTGCAGCCCATATTATTATTATCACTAGACCAAAATAATAACAAATTATCAATTGATAATTAATCATTATTTTATGAAAATCATTGTTATTTGTGAACGTAGCATTTGCGGAAGGCTTTAGACCAGCTGAATCCTCCGTCCAGCTGCTTCCCTCGCTTCACAGCGTTGCGGGACTCACGCTACGGCAACCAGCTTCAAAGTCTGCAAGTTTTGAATTTAACTAACAAATTGTGAGCAAATGCACTTACGTGAGCATGAGCCCAACATTTGCAAACAGAAAAACAGTCAGTCTACCTGAAGGAAGATGTATTTCATTGTAAGTTAATGCTGTTTAAAACAGAGAGAGCGAGAGAGATAGAGAGAGAGAGGAAAAAGTGTTTGGGGGCTGGTTCATAAACTTGGAGCTCATTATATTGAAGTACAAATCCAAACACCAGAAGCAACCTATACTTTCTCAGTGTTCTTTCATTGAAAAGTATGTTTTTTGTTTATTCACAGGCTATATGGTTGAAATAATATTTTAGTTCAAACCTTTAAATTGCCGATTGTTTGTAAAAAAAATCTTTTTGGCTAACGTTCATAGACCTTTTCCCCACCCAGTTTGTTATGCTGTAAATCGCCATACCAAATTGTAATTTCACAGTATTTTTCACATCCTAAATTAAAAAACCACTAACCTTTAAATGGTCCCAATCTGATAATGGGTCAAATTACTCAGGCCGATGCACTTATTAATGACATTATTATTATATTATTATATTCTTTTTTAAATAATTGTAGCCTACATAAATAGGTGAAGCAAACAAATTGAATAAGCTTTTGGATCGTCCCTTATTTTGTTCCCCTATTTTCTTAAAGGTAAAACACTTATTTTCTACAAGAATAAACATAACATATTATTAATTCATAGAAATAATTTAAGCAATTAAAACCTGATAACATATCATTAATTCATAGAAATAATTTAAGCAATTAAAACGTTTTTTTTTTAAAACTTGAACTTCAATACTATTAAAATTACTTTAAAATCTCAAGGAGTTTATAAGTTAAAAAGGGTAAAATGTCACAGTGCATGTTAAATACCTGTATAAAATGGTACACAACCTTTATATCAACATTTTGAACAGCTCTCACAGCTGACAACGCGCAAGGCAGGTTGAGCGTTGCGAAGTGATGTGCTGCACAAAATTTTTTGTTACAGAGCAATGAAAAAAAAAAAACCCTGTAAGCCTAGATAGGCCCAGCTCTGTCCTAAGTATCTAAATTATAATGACTGTTACCCACAGTAACAAATTTAACCGGATTAATAGCCCTATTTTTGTTTGCTGCATGTTTTTTTTTTTTTTTTTTTTTTTTAATAGGCAAAAAATTAATTAGTTTGTGAGATGAAAAAATTATATATCCGTCATGTATCATTGCATTTTATTACATTCAGAAATAATACGTCTGGCCTAACAATGTTATAATGTGCCAACAGGATATATTTTAGTTCCCTTGCACTTTTACAACAAATCCCTTTAAATTTAACAAATTTATCAGAACAATAATTATAAATATTATAATTCTAATGATAAATCAAAGATTGCAGTAATATGCAGAATATTAGGACTTAGGCTATAACGAAAAAAAAAAATAAATGATATAATTTAAGCAGCGAACCATAAGGAAGGTCTGAGGCTGGTCTCATTCGGAGAAATCCAAACGTTTCCCTATTCGGGAGGTAGCCTATTTCAGCTAAGCTATTATTCATTTAGAGTAAAATAGTCTTTGTAGTTCCGTATGTTTCAATATTGATGAAAAAAAAAATCATAATTAGCAAAAAATATGCCAAAGTGCACCATTGCTCGCGCCGGATGGCAAGGTGAAACAGCTACTGTTTGCCATGAATGTGCGCGAGACACCAGCGCGATCAAACAGCTTGAATCAGCACAGAATACAAAAACTATTTGTTATGGTCACACAGTAAAGGCATACATTCAAAAACGTGCAAAGTGTTAGCAGTTTGAAAAATCAAGTATACAACAGAATGAATACAATCATTGCTAAATGCTGGATCATACGTTCTCATTTCGGGATCTGCAAATGGAACCTGAAGGGCTTTTTTTTTTTACATAAACCAAGAATGAACCGGAAATGAAACATTTAGCTTTTTACTCATATATAGGCCTTATATTTAATGACTGGTTAATAACAATAGCAAGCATAAGAATACTTTATGTGGTAAGGTCCTTCTTTTAATTTTTGTGATAGACTGTACCCTAAGACTATCCTACATTTTGAAATTAACTCCACTGTACATTTTTATTGTTTTTAAAAGATTTATACAATGTCATATCATATGTTATGTTGTTTTACTTCCCCTTTGTATCTCATTTTACAAGTACTTCATTTCGGAATCCGTCCCTTTGCGCCACCTGACGGTGTTTCGCGGAATGAATTTAATCACGCGACTGACTTGCAGTTAACTCCGTGGCGTTAATTACCCATTTTGTTGTCTACCTACTGTATGTGCCATCTTTCTGTTCGCCACAGGTGGCGCTATGGCTATAAACGAATATGGGCATTTATCTGTCTAGGTCCAGGAGTCTTATCAAACATGTGGAAGTTTGGGGCAGATTGGACATTGTATGTCTGAGTTATAGTAACTTCCTTTCTCATGGCGAAACATCGAAAACCAAATTTTTTGTTGATCTGAATAAATCTCTAGGAGGAGTCGTTAAAGTAACAGCTCCTCGAAATCGCAAAAATCACACAAATTTTACATACAGGGTTTGAAGCAAATTATCCATGTAGCGGACGCTTTTAATCCAAAGCGACTTACAAAGGGTGAGACACATAGACGCATTAGCACACCAAGAGAACAACAACAGGTATACAAGTGCCAGACAAGTCTAGTAGCCATAGTAAATTCCCAATAATTTACAAAATAATGCAAACATTTTTCCTATTTACATGTTGTGATCTGTATAGGCACAGCGTGTACAAAATAACAGGCTTATATGATACAGAGACCATTGTTAATCGTAAAATACTGGGACTATATTCTCACTAGGCGTAGGAGCACAGCTAACGTTCTTTGGGCGGAGTGGCTACGTGGGCGTAGTGATTAGCGCAGCAACACGAGACGGCGCTTTTGATGGTTCCGTTAAACAAAACACGTGAAGAGTTTGTTAAAA
>NW_024879362.1:191383-210893 GCF_018340385.1 Cyprinus carpio
GGCTTTTGGGGCAGACCTGACCTGTTGAAAAGTGATGGTCTTCATCCCTCCTGGGGTGGTGCCGCTCTTCTCTCTAGAAATATGGCACATAGTCTTAGAGTTTGTACTTGACTAACTGGGGCCCAGGTCAGGAAGCAGACATACTGGCTAAACTGACTGTCTGCTAGCTGCCTCCAGTCACAGAAGTCAGTTAATTCTCAGCACATAGAGACTCTTTCACCTAGATATCACACTATAGAGACTGTGTCTGTTCCCCAGGCTAGAAAATACAAAAAAACGTCCAAACCCATTTAAGAGCAACAATTTAATTGAGGTTTAACAAATAAAAAAACAGATGTAATACGGATAAACAAATGATAAACTCTGGCTTATGAATATTCAGGTCCTTTCACGAAAACCGTTTGTAATAACTATGAATCACTGATCAAATCTGATGCACTCTGTTGACAGAAAATCTGGTTAAAACCTGATGATTTTAAAGTATTTTAATGAGTCTACACCCAATATTACTGTTATAAACATGAGCCCACCAAACAGGGTAAGGGGGAGGTGTTGCTTCAATTTATACAATGGACTTTAGGATTTCTCAGAGGGGCAGGCTTCAAGTATACACTCGTTTGAAGTATGGTGGTAATATACACTTATCCAGAGAAAGAAACAAATGTTAATGATAAAATCCCCTGTGCTGTTTGTATGGCTACTGTATACAGGCCACCAGGGGGCACCATAAAGACTTTATTAAAAGTTGCTGATGTTACATCCGGTTGTGCTGGCTGCAGATAAAGTTTTAATGTTGGTGATTTTTAAAAATCCATGTTGATAATGAAAAGATGCATTTGGGATCAGCATTTATAGACATTCTGAACTCTCTATTAAGTTAGACAACACGTGTCAGGACCTACTCATTGTCGAAATCATACCTCTTAGGATTTCCAATACCTCGTCACATTGGAATTGATGTTGATGGTGTTGAAATTATGCAGCCAAGCGATGGTGATCAGATCATTATTTAGTTTTTTGTGCAAACTTCATATAGCTAAACTGTAAATTCTACTTTGTTAAAAAGTATGGTAGAAACCATCACTTCTCACCCAACCCCCACCCCCCACCCAAAAGACTGCTTCTATAAGTAATCTTCCTGATGTATCCCACCTCATTAGGAATATCCCAAACCTCAGAACAACTTGATGTGATGTAAACCAGAAAACTATGGCGGCTCGCTCTTTTTCTAGCATTGTACCAGTAACAGCTTGCTCCTTTAAATAAGGTAGGGTAAGGAAAAACCAGTTGACACCCGTTGGTATAATGAGAGCACACTCGCACCTAAAGAGGCAGCACAGGAAAATTGAGCGCAGCTGGAGGAAAAAAAACTAGAGGTTATTCGTATTGCTTGAAGGGAAAGTAAGACTATCTTACAGAAAAGCATTAAAAAATGCGAAATCTGATTACTTTTCATCTCTTTTTTAGAATGAAAACAAACATAACCCCAGGTATTTATTCAATTACAGTGTGTGACAGTGTGTTAAGTGGTGACATCCCAACATACAGCAGTAATGACTTTATTGACTTACTTTTACTTCTAAAGTTGATACTATTCAGCAAAAAAAAAAAAAGAGACGCTAGAAGAAAACACATGAGAGGAAGAAGGCCCTCTCTCCCCTTATGCGCTGCAACGGCACGTGGAACACAGAGGCGGTTTTTTTTTTCCCCTCCTGAGAGAGATACTACAGTGTGTGACAGTGTGTTAAAGTGTTGACATTCCAAAACATCACCGCAGGAATGACTTTATGACACTACTTTACTTCTAAGTTGATACTATTAGAGATAAAAATTGAACCATGCAGCCATCAGATAAGTATACATCAGACAGTGCACTATAGATCCCATGCGGACAGTTCCTCTCATCTTACTAAGGAGAGGAAGAATTGTATTAAACTTGTAAAATCATCTAAAACCCAACAAACATGTATGTTAGACCCTATTTCATCTAAGGCCAAGTGAAAAGTGACATGCATACAGCCAAGTATGGTGGACCCATCTACTCAGAATTCGTGCTCTGCATTTAACCAATCCAAAAAGTGCACACACACAGCAGTGAACACACACACACTGTGAACACACACCCGGAGCAGTGGGCCAGCCACATTTATGCGTTGTGGCGCCCGGGGGGAGCACAGTTGGGGGTTCGGTGCCTTGCTCATGGGGTACCTAAGTCGTGGTATTGACGGCCCCGAGACTCGAACCCACACACATTATGGTTAGGAGGTAAAACTCTCTAACCCACTAGGGCCAACGACTTCCCCACAAACGTGTTTTTTTGGCGAGGATGGGATTTCGAACCCATCTCGTGCAGAGCAAAAATGGCATTATCAGTCCATCGCCTTAACCACTCAGCCACCTCGTCATATAAGCTCCTAAAAGAGGTTACTTCCAGAAGTCATGATCCCTTCTGACTATTATTAATTCCTCATTGTTATTAGGATATTGTCACCAAAACCTTCAAAACTGGCTGTTATTAAGCCTCTCATCAAAAAAACCACAACGTGACGCCCAAAGAACTAAGATACTAGAAAAGGTAGTATCCTCACAATTATATTCCTTCTTAGAGAAAAAATGGCATCTGTGAGGATTTCCCAGTCAGGATTTAGGACCGTACATAGTACTAAGACTGCTATCCTTAGAGTTACAATGACCTGCTCTTAGTCCATCTGATCGTGGGTTGTATCTCTCTATTAGTGCTATTGGATCTTAGTGCTGCGTTCTACACTATTAGCCACACTATCTTTTGCATAGACTAGAACACTTTGTTGGAATTAATGGAAGTGCATTAGCATGGTTTAAATCGTACTTATATGACAGCCATCACATTCGTAGCAGTGAATGAAGAGGTATCATATCGTTCACAAGTGCCGTATGGAGTACCTCAAGGGCTCTGTACTGGGGCCGTTACTCTTCACGCTTTGCATGTTACCCTTGGGAATATCATCAGGAAACACGGTGTTAGCTTTCAACTGTTTATGCTGATGATACTCAGCTCTATATTTCTTTGCGGCCCAGCGAAACATACCACTTTGAAAAACTAACGAAATGCATAGTCGATATAAAAAACTGGATGATGACTAATTTCTTACTACTAAATTCTGAAAAAACAGAGGTGTTAAATATAGGGACTAAAAGCTCTGCATGTAATGACCTAGAACGCGGTCTAAGATTGTGATGGCTGCTCTGTCAATTCTTGTCATCAGTTAGGAACTTAGGTTTGCTATTGATACCAACCTTTCCTTAGAAAGCCATGTTTCTAGCATTTGTTAAAACTGCATTTTTCCATCTCAAAAATATATCTAAATTACGGCCTATGCTCTCAATGTCAAATGCAGAAATGTTAATCAATGCGTTTATGACCTCAAGGGTTGGAATATTGTAATGCTCTATTGGGTGGTTGTTCTGCACGCTTAGTAAAACAAACTCCAGTTAGGTCCAAAATGCAGTCAAGTCCAAGTCATCTTATTTATATAGCGCTTTAAAACAAAAAAAGATTGTGTCAAAGCAAAACTGAACAACATTAATTAGGAAAACAGTGTCAATAATGCAAAATGACAGTTAAAGGCAGTTCATCATTGAATTCAGTGATGTCATCATGCAACTCAAGTTCAGTTTAAAATAGTACCTGTGCAATAATTTGCAATCAAGTCAAAGTTATCGCTGTAAATGAAGTGTCGCCAACTAGGCAAGGAACCAAACTCCATCAGTGACAGAATGGAGAAAAAAAAACTGGGAGAAACCAGGCTCAGTTGGGGGGCCAGTTCTCCTCTGACCAGACGAAACCAGCAGTTCAATTCCAGGGCTGCAGCAAAAGTCAGATTGTGCAGAAGAAATCATCTGTTTCCTGTGGTCTGTCCCGGTGGTCGTCGAGACAAGGTCTTTACAGGGGATACTTTATCTGGGGCTCTAGTCCTGGTCTCTGCAAGAGTGTGTCTGCCTCCCGAACAATGTTAGGTAGGTTATTCCAGAGTTTGGGCGCTAAATGGGAGAAGGATCTGCCGCCCGCAGTTGACTTTGATATTCTAGGTATTATCAAATTGCCAGAGTTTTGAATGCGGGAGCGGAGTTGGAGGACTATAATGTAACAAGAGCAGCTTGTTCAAATACTGAGGTGCATAAACCATTCAGGGCTTTATAAGTAATAAGCAAGATTTTAAAATCTATACGATGTTTGATAGGGAGCCAGTGCAGTGTTGACAGGACCGGGCTAATATGATCATACTTCCTGGTTCTAGTAAGAACTCTAGTGCTGCATTTTGGACTAACTGGGAGTTGGTTTACTGAGCGTGCAGAACACCCACCCAATAGAGCACTTACAGTAATCTAACCTTGAGGTCATAAACGCATGGATTAACATTTCTGCATTTGACATTGAGAGCATAGGCTGTAATTAAGCATATATTTTGAGATGGAAAAAAATGCAGTTTTACAAATGCTAGAAACGTGGCTTTCTAAGGAAAGGTTGGCTATCAAATAGCCACACCCGGTTCCTAAACTGATTGACGAAAGAATTGACAGAGCAGCCATCAAGGCTTACACAGCAAAAAATCAAAAATATGTTAAAATATGAGTGTTAAATTAACACTGAATCAGAGTTAAAGTTAATGAGATAATTAAGTGATTAATTGAGTGCTGATTGACCATTATTGACGAGACCTGATGTTAACGAGCAGAATCAACAAAGACGAAAATCACTATTTTAATGTCACCATTATAGTGGCCAAGTGTTTGCTTTAGTTGGGCTCTTGACCCTTAATATTTTAAAGTCAGATTTTGCTTGGTGTTGTAATGGAGTATATAAAACAGACGGGCAAACAACAAAAAAAATATTGGTTTTCCTGAATCACTGAGTTAAACTTTCATTGTTGATTATTGCGGCCCAATGATTCTTCAGCATAGGATACCAGCATTTAAAAATACTCAATCTGTGAATTTCTAAAAGTTGTTTGTTCAAAAATCTTTCAAAAGAGTCTTCATTTAGACATGCAAACATCAAGAATCAACCTGTGAACCTTAACGAACAGTGACAATCAAAAAAGCATGTTGCAGGAGACTTGTGTTGCAGTGCATTCTGGGTGCCACCCTATCAAAATTCGTCCATGGCTCACATGATGCACTGTGGCATGAATAAATTATTACCTGAATTGTCTTAGTAATTTCCTTTATGTTTTAGGCTTTAAATGAGTTTGGTGATTCAGGTAAAATAATGATTTTGCAAAAACATAACTAATATCACATAATCATGTTTTTTTTTTTTTTTTTTTTGCTCGTCTCTCTATTACAAACTGAGTTATAACAGCCAAACCAAATCTAATTTTAAAAACGAAAGGGTCAAGATTAGGGAAAGGGACAACTAAAGCAAACACTGACCACTATAATGGTGACATAATTTTTTTTTGATTTTGTCTTTGTTGATTCTGCTTGTTAACATCAGGTCTCGTCAATAATGGCAATCATCACTCAGTTAATCACTAATTAATTTCTCATTAACTTTAACTCTGCTTCAGTGTTAATTTAAAAACACTCCTATTTAAAACACTTTCACACTCTTGAGTGTGGTCTCACAATTTTTTTTTTTTGGTACTCCCAGCAGAGTTGATTTCACTCTGGATTTTTTTTTTGCTGTGTAGACAGCGTTCTAGGTCATTACATGCAGAGCTTTTTATTACATGCAGCAGCTAAGAGTTCTTTACTAGAACCAGGAAAGTATGATCATTTAGCCCGGTCCTGTCAACACTGCACTGGCTCCCTATCAAACATTGTATAGATTTTAAAATCTCGCTTATTACATATAAAGCCCTGAAGGTTTAGCACCTCAGTATTTAAACGAGCTCTTGTTACATTCTAGTCCTCCACGTCCGCTGCGTTCTCCAAAACTCTGGCAATTTGATAATACCTAGAATATCAAAGTCAACTGCGGGCGGCAGGATCCTTCTCCTATTTAGCTGCCCAAAACTCTGGCAATAAACCTAACCTAACATTGTTCGGGAGGCAGACACACTCTTGCAGTTTAAATCTAGATTAAAGACCCATCTCTTTAACTGGCTTACACATAACATACTATTACACTTCTAATATCCAAATCCGTTAAAGGATTTTTTAGGCTGCATTAATTAGGTCAACCAGAACAGGGAACACTTCCCATAACGCCAGATGTACTGCTACATCGTTTGGAAGAATGGGCATCTGCGCTCATATTAGTCTGTTTCTCTCTTATTCCGAGGTCAACGTAGCCACCAGATCCAGTCGAATATCCAAGTCAGAGGGTCACTGCAGTCACCCGGATCCAGTATGTATCCAGCCCAGATTGTGGATCAGCACACTAAAAAGGACCTCTACATCCCTGAAAGACAGCGGAGACCCGGACAACTAGCTGAGCCCCAGAGACAGATCCCCTGTAAAAAGACCTTGGTCTCAGACGACCACGGGACAAGACCACAGGAAAACAGATGATTCTTCTGCACAATCTGACTTTGCTGCAGCCTGGAAATGGAACTGCTGGTTTCGTCTGGTCAGAGGAGAACTGGCCCCCCAACTGAGCCTGGTTTCTCCCAAGGTTTTTTTTTCCCATTCTGTCACCGAATGGAGTTTTGGTTCCTTGCCGCTGTCGCCTCTGGCTTGCTTAGTTGGGGACACTTCATTTACAGTGATATTGTTGACTTGATTGCAAATTATTGCACAGATACTATTTAAACTGAACTGAGCTGCATGATGACTTCACTTAATTCAATGATGAACTGCCTTTAACTGTCATTTTGCATTATTGACACACTGTTTTCCTAATTAATGTTGTTCCAGTTGCTTTGACGCAATCTTTTTTGTTTAAAGCGCTATATAAATAAAGGTGACTTGACTTGACCATTTGAGCCCAGTCCAGGAAAAGGTCCATGAGAGTGATTTTGAACCTCTTTACATTTACATTTAATCATTTAGCAGACGCTTTTATCCAAAGCGACTTACAAATGAGAACAGTAGAAACAATCAGATCAACTAGAGAACAACAACGTATTACAAGGGCTATGACCAGTCTCAGTTAGTCTAGTACAGAACACGTAGCAAGGGTTTTTTTACGGGTTTTTTTTTTTTTTTTAAATGAACATGATAGACAAGAAAAAGAAAAGGTAAGTACTAGTACTCTTTGGGATGGCACCCACAAGGCATGGTTCACTTGCAGAGCACAAACTTCTGGAGGGCACATAAGATTGAACTAGTGAGCTTAGGTATGTTGGTTGCCGTGCCAGTGGTCATCTTATAGGCAAGCATGAGTACCTTGAATTTGATGCGAGCGGCTACTGGTAGCCAGTGTAACCTGATGAGAGAGAGGAGTAACGTGAGCTGTTTTTTGGCTCATTGAAGACAACCCTCGCTGCTGCATTTCTGGATCAGTTGCAGTGGCTTGATAGTACATGCATATTACTATATGCATATGGATATTTTGCGGAGAAAATTCAAAAGAACCAACTTCCTGTTGGGATTCGAATTCGTACCAAGAGACTTTTTTGTAGGTATTGGAGTGTGTACCAAGGTGTACGTTTTTTTTGTACATGTATGTGAAACGTAGCTCGATTGCACACTCCATTGAAAGTGTATAGGTGGCGCTATTGAGACATTTTTGATGACTCTCTTATCAAACATGTGAAGTTGGGGGGAGATCTGACATTTTATGCGCTGAGTTACAACAACTTCTATTCCCATGGCGAGACATCGAACTTTGTCACTGTCTATTCCCATGGCGAGACATCGAACTTTGCAAGATCTTCATAATTTAACATCGCACAGGCCTTTAGATTAGACTGACCGAAAAAAAATTAATTGTCATAAAATTTCTAGGAGTAGTTTGTTACAGTATAAAATATGTCACTTCCTGTTGCCAGTAGGTGGTGCTATGACTATAACTGAATATGGGCATGTCAATCTGTTCAGGTCAGGAGTCTTATCAACATGTGAAGTTTGTGGCAGATTGGACATTGTATGTCTGAGTTATAGCAACTTCATTTTTTCATGGCAAACATCACAAAATTCGTCAGGCCACCATGGACACGCCCTTCAACGAAAAAATGAAGGATGGGGGGCTGCATCCAATCATAGATCTACATCAGTTAAATCGCTCAGTTATGAGGCTGAAGTTCAAAATGCTCACCGTCAAGCAGATTGTATCTAAAATCAGGTCCGAGGACTGGTTTGTCCCGATAGATCTCAAAGATGCATACTTCCATGTCTCCATCCTTCCACAACACAGAAGGTAATAATCCCTCTTCGGATTCGTGATAACTTTCATGATGGGTGTAGGCTCTGGCATGGCAGCCATCTTAGGTGCTGATCCTGGCTGTGGCAGGGTAGCCATCTTGGGACCTAACTTGGACATGGCGGCCATCTTGTGCAGTGGCTCTGGGTTGGCGGCCATCTTGTGCAGTGGCTCTGGGCGTTGGTGGTCATCTTGTGCAGTGGCTCTTGTGGTTCAAGCTCCGCTGCCATCTGCGCTTGATCATGTGTTTGCCCCCCCACCCCCCCCAAAAAAAAAAAAATTCTTTGGGGTTTCAACACTGTCTTCAGCCTCACCCGCAGCAGTGAACGGAGAGTCACACAACAAAAGAGCATACTCCATGATGTCCCTCAACCTGCCATTTAAATTCCTATCCAGGTAACAAGATTTAGTTGGTTCACTGAGTCCAAAATGGAACAAGTCCTTAAACAAAACTTCATCATAAAGTGGTACTTGATCTGACAACTCACAGAACTGGTGAACATACTCCTCAATAGATAGGCCTCCTTGACAAAGATGTAATAGTTGGTCTACTGGGTCCATGGTTAAGCTGGATAGGTGAAATACTGACCTAGAAGTGGGAAAAGATATCTCGGTAACGAGAGGATACCGGGCTGCTGGATCCTGGTATGGCGAAGTCTTCTGTAACGTGGAGTCAGAGAAGTTCGGATCCATTTGCAGTATATTTATTTTGGGAATGGTCAGACAGGCAGTAATCAGGTAACAGCGTCAAGTATGTCAAGGGATATCCAGAATCAGGAACAATACCAGGCAGAGTTTGGGGCAGGTGGCAGAGAATCACAGGCGGTATAAACATCCAAGATCAGACACAGCAGGAACAAACACAAGGCGAAACCCTAGGAAAATGTCAGACTGGGCTAAACAAGACTTCACACCAACTCAGAGTCCAAACACAGTATATATAGGGGAATGGTAACGGGGAACACCTGGCGGTGATTAGCCCAAGGCACGGGATCATGGGAAATGGAGTTTTCAGACCCCAAATGCAATAGTCCTGAGTGGAGTGCTCTCTACTGGAGTTCATGGGACGATCGTGACAGCTGCAGTTCGCGTATAAAAAGTCTCCCGTTTGTTGTGGTCGCAAAGAGATACGGCCATTCCACGTTTAAATAAGATTTTAATAAATGCATTTTGAATTCATTAAAATGCTAATAACCATTAGATAAAAATATTGCATTATCTATTTTTAATAACTAAGGTTTAGATAAAAAAATAATCAAGTTATTAAAGTTTTTCACGGAATGATTTTAGCAAATTTGTGCCCCCCATGTGTGGCGCCCCTATGCACTGCATATACTGCATACACCATTTCTGTGCCACTGTATATACAAATACATATATTCGTACTGAATCATCATGGTACGGACATCTTGGTTTGGTGCTTTAGTCCTTACAATGAATACAGGCATTTCACCTCCAATCCAGAAGGGGGTGCCCGCAGCAATGCAACGCTGTTTGATAACCGGCCGCCAGCAGAAGAACAGTGAATGCTGTGAGTTGTGCACTTGAAAACAAAGCCCACTAGACAGTGAACATTTGCTGATCTGAATGCGTTCTCTCAGAAACTGACAAAGCAGTATACTTTAAAGGCTTGTGCACTCAACTGTTTGCAAAATGGAGCTTTGTGCTTGTGTATCCTGCCTCTCTTATTCGGCACAAATCCAAATACTTCATAATTTTTCCATATTTGTGATGCCAACGTATCTGAATGCTAAACTGTTATTTATTATGTCAATTATAGGCTTTGTACTTCAGTTGCGTTCCAATGGTAAAACAGGTGGGGGCGAGGTGATGTTTGGTTTACTGTATTTTATTTTGATAAAGTAGCAACTTCACTGTCAAGTTAGCAATGCTGGAACTGATGTGTGGTTGTGTGTGTGTGTGTGTGAGCGCTATCAACTTTAAACACTTATTGTCTAATTAATAACGCATCACTGTATAAAGGTCTGCTTTTATTTGTGTACACTCACAATGAAAACAAAACGGTGTGCTTTTGTAAAATAAAGAAAACTAATAGAACAGGGGTGGGGAACTCTGGTCCTGGAGAGCCGCAGCCCTGCAGAGTTCAGCTTTCAACCCTAATTAAAAATAACCTGCCTGTAGCTTTTCTAGTAATGCTCCAGACCTTGATTAGCTTGTTCAGGTGTGTTTGATTAGGGTTGAAGCAAAAAACTCTGCAGGGCTATGGCTCTCCATGACCGGCGTTCGCCACCCCTGTAATAGAATGTTGCTTTCTGCCATTTGAGTTTTCTTTCTGTGAACAAATGTAACAAAAATGAACTGAAACTCAGCATAAATAGGCTTTGGTACATGTCGCACTGTTTTTTCCTTGTATGTATATATGTACTGCAGATGTTATATATATAACGTAATGTAATAATATTTAGTATTTACATTTTTTTTTTATATTTGTACTATTGTCTGTTCACAATAAAATAAAAGAAATCAAGCATAGTAGATATTTTTTCCCGTTTGTTTCCCCAAAATAGTATTGTATTGTGGAGTGGGAGCCAAGGTACATACCGAACCGTGACATCTGTGTACCACTCCAACCCCTATATATATATATATATATATATATATATACCACACACACACACACACACACACACACACACAGTCACAATTTCCTCGGGAGCGAGGAAGGAATGAGGAGCAAGGAGACACAGGAGATGCTGGAGATTTCTTCAAACATGGAATTTAATTCATAATGGGTAAACTCAGGAACTCAAGACATTTAACAGCCGACAGAGAACTGGGAACAGGGAGCACTTTAAATACTCCAGTGTCTCCTGCGTCTTCTTGCTCCTCGTTCCTTCCTCGCCCCCGAGGGAATTGTGAAATAACAGCCAACCTAAACAGAAAAATTTAATAAGGGGTTGTAATAGGGCTCCAGCCGTAGAGGCCAAGCCATGTCTACATTGGACGCGACAGTTGTCGTGTGGCACTGCACCGCATCAGCTAAAGACTTCTACACTGGACACGACAAAGGGACCATTGAAAATCATTTGAGAATTTGTGTCAGCACATCATAAATAGAACGCAGCAGCAGTTTAATGTCAGGGATTTGTGTTGTCACGCCGTGCCACGCCACATCCAGAGTAGACAGCATCACTGATTATAGTGAGTTCCGTTGACTGATCTATATATAATGAATCTCTGTTTATAGATATTGGTTGTATGTTTTTTGTTTTTTTTATTATTGTTACTTTTATTGAGTAGCTTTTTTGTGTACTTCTACTTTTTCAAGTAATTTTTAGAATCTGTAATTTTACTTTTACTTAAGTATATTTTGTTTGAAGTATTGTACTTCGCTACATTTTTAAAACACATTAATTACTGAGTAAAAAAAAAAAAAAAAAATTAGCTCCCTGGAAACTACTGCAGTAATGGGCAGGAGGGCAAACTGGCGCTAAAATCACAACAAGAAAGATGCAGACGGACAAAACAGGCGTTAGTGGTGCAGACACCGCTGAAAACGAAACCCCGTCATATTCTGAAGTTGAACTCGAAGGAAATGAAGTGAACCCGTGGTCATTTTTATGCTCTATTATTCAGTGTAAGCTTTGCTTGCCTAGGGAGACCAAACTAGCAGCTTATAAAATCTCGACAAGACATCAACCCTTCGCAAGCATGTAGAGGTAAGCTAAATAAATTGCATCGTTGTACTGGTGATTAAAATGAAGCTTTGACATTTTAACAAGAGGTTTTGCACAAATTAGCCAAAAAGACAGTGGTGTGGAGTGTGCGATATATATTGTCTGCGATAACATCCATAATTGTTGTTTTAATGATGATGTGCTCGCGCGCATTTACAGTGCGTTCTTTCAATGTGTGATTCAGTCTTGTAAAATGCATTAGAATGATCACAAAATTGAAGAATATAGGAGCAGAAGAAAATTTACATATATCATTTCATATAGTAAATCAAAATCACACAAAGAGATGCCGTCTTTTCCTCCAAAAATCATCATGATTAAATTATATAATATATATATATATATATATATATATATATATATATAATATATATATATATATATAGTATATGTATATTTACAACAGGTCAGTATAATTGTTAGTTAAGATATTGCATATTGTGTTTTTTTTCTATTTTTTTAAAAAAAAATTTTTTTAAAAACAGCCACCAAAGCACAGTTTTGTGTCTCTGAGTAACATGACAGTGTTTCATTCCTGAATGAATAAACCGTTTAAATGATTCGGATCAATCGCAATGACTAACTTATTAACAGTGACTTGCTGACACATACTGGCCATTTTAATTTCACATTTAAAGTATATTTTGATTTTTTTTTTTTTAAATAATTAATTTATTATAATTTCAAATGAGTATTCAACATTTTATGTCTTGTATATCAAAACATTATTCATGCATTTGTAACTGCAGGTTAAATGCATTCT
The DNA here is from genome assembly GCF_018340385.1 of Cyprinus carpio. Taxonomy (NCBI): domain Eukaryota; kingdom Metazoa; phylum Chordata; class Actinopteri; order Cypriniformes; family Cyprinidae; genus Cyprinus; species Cyprinus carpio. The sequence continues at coordinate 204,132 of NW_024879362.1, forward strand.
TGCATTGAACAGTGTGTAAATACATCTAAATGCCACTCCAGATGAAGCTTCTGTATTTCGTCTGCATTGAAAAGATGAGTTTGTTGATACTGATTTGCCTGGTAACAGTCCAAATGTCTTATTATTCAAATAAAAAAAAAACTGATTCCTTTAATTAAAAACAACTAGTTTGAGATTAATAGGCCTATCCCAGGGGTGTCAAACTCAGTTCCTAGAGGGCCGTAGCCCTGCAGAGTTTAGTTCTAACCCTGCTCCAGCACACATATCATATAGTTTTCAAATAAGCCCAAATGATTAAATTAGCTGGATCAGGTGTGTTTTATTAGGGTTATATCTAAACTGTGCAGGACTGTGGCCCTCCAGGAACTGGGTTCGACACCCTTGGCCTGTCCCATTTTTGCCTCCCTCCCACTGTTAAAATGTAACTAAGTAATTTTTTTACTCTGTGTAAATTTTAAATGAGCTACTCTTTACTTTTACTTGAGTAGATTTTTAGACTGGTACTTTTACTTGTACTTAAGTAAAATTTCATTAATGTAATGGTACTTTTACTTGAGTAGAATATTTTTGTACTCTTTCCACCTCTGGTTATAGATCAGTGGTTCTAAAGTATTTTGTCGCGTCGCACTGTGCCACTCGCATCCGGTGTAGACACTGTGTTAGGAAACATTAGTTGTTTTCCCTTATAAGGATTCACGCTTTGGGCACACCCCCTAACTCCATTTTTCATTGTGCAATACAATTAATCTCAGTCAAACTGCAGTTGGTTATCAATTTAACTTTAAAACGTACAAAATTTTCACAAGTTTCACAGTCTCACAAAATTCTGTGGCAAACACTGATATATATATATATATATATATATATATATATATATATATATATATATATATAGTAAATAAGATCAAAAGGGAATATTTTTGATTAATTATAACTGGTTATAATTAATAATGAATATTTAGATTAGATCTTAGAATCAACTGTAGCAGAACTGATATTACAATTATTTCATCTGTCCTTCCACCAAGCAGACACTATAATCATTTATCAATACGAGAAATGTTTATTTTCCTGGCCAAGGAAGAATAATGTTACTACTTTTTGCAGTACTAGCAGTAGTTTAGCATGTAGCAAAAAAAAAAAAAACATCAAACGTTCAGTGACTTCGAATTGTGAGCAGCACACACAATCGATTGCGAAAATAAGGGATTTAATAAATGAACCTATAGCTAACATACAACTAAACCAAGCAAAACACAAATATGTATATATACAGAATGAAGGAAAGTAAGGAAGAGAGAGGGAAGAGCAAAATAATGGCAATATTTCACATCAATTAACCACAACCTAATGAGAATCATCAAAGAATCAAAAATCACCTTAAAAGGGGCTCAGACTTAAACACGCATCTAAATAGTTGTAAAGAGTTACTTGCATTAGCTTTGTTGGGTTCTTTATGAGTTCTTTAGGAGTGTGCTGGTGATTTTCCTCTGGTTCTTCTGAAGGTAGGAAAGTCCACTACAAGTCGACAAAGTTACTTGAAGGAAACAAGCCACTGAAAAATCTAACTCAAGAGGAGAGTTTTGAGAAGTCTTGGAGAGTGTTCCTCTCAAAAAGAAAGGGTTTCTGAGCCAAGCTTAGTCTAATCTGTCTAAAAGTCATAATGACTTTTGATAGTTCCTGTCCACACCCACCTTTTGGGTGGGATGGCCAATCAGAGGCATGAATTTTGGGCGGGAGAAACTTTCTTTGTCTTTGTTTATGGCCCATTTGCATGTTTATTGCTGGTCTGGAGGATTGGTGCAGTTTTACCCAAAATATGGTACAAATAGTACCCCAGCTAGAAATTTTTTGTTCTAAAAATGTTCTAAGAACTTTACCATGCATTGTTCTAGAAAAGTTTTTAGCGGGTAGTTTTATTTTAGTTCCCAGAACATTCTCTCAAAAGTTAGGATAACATTCTCTAAAAACATTCTAAAAATGTTAAGCGATAGAATTGTTAGACAATACAAAAAAACATCATTCCCTAACATTCTTACAAAGTTTTTAGCGGGTAGTAGTTTTATTTTAGTTCCCAGAACGTTCTCTCAAATGTTAGGATAACATTCTCTTCCAACATTCTTAAAATGTTTAGTAATAACATTGTTAGAACATCATTCCCTAACATTCTTACAAAGTTTTTAGCGGGTAGTTTTATTTTAGTTCCCAGAACGTTCTCTCAAATGTTAGGATAACATTCTCTAAAAACATTCTAAAACTGTTTAGTAATAACATTGTTAGAACATAATTCCTTAACATTCTTACAAAGTTTTTAGCGGGTAGTTTTATTTTAGTTCCCAGAACGTTCTCCCAAATGTTTAGGCTAACATTTCTCTAAAAACATTCTAAAACTGTTTAGTAATAACATGTTAGAACATCATTCCCTAACATTCTTACAACGTTTTTAGCGGGTAGTTTTTATTTTAGTTGCCCAGAAACGTTTCTCTCAAATGTTAGGATAATCATTCTTTAAAAACATTCTAAAAAGTTTTAGTAATAACATTGTTAGGATCATCATTCCCTAACATTCTTACAAAGTTTTTAGCGGGTATTTTTTTTTTTTAGTTCCCAGAATGTTCTCTCAAATGTAAGGATAACAATCTCTTAAAAAACATTCTACAAACTGTTTAGTAAATACATTGTTAGAAAACATAATTCCCTAACATTCTTACAAAGTTTTTTAGCGGGTAGTTTTATTTTAGTTCCCAGAACTTTCTTCAAATGTTAGGGAAAACATTATCTAAAACAACATTCTAAAAATATTTAGTAATAACATTGTTAGAACATCATTTCCCTAAATTCTTGAATGAAAAAAATTTTAGCGGGTCGTTTTATTTTTGTTCCCAGAACGTTCTATGTTATGTCAGTATAAAGTTTAATATTAACTTTATAAAATTGTTTAGTTGTTTAGTTGTTAAAACAGAACTCCGTAACATTCTTAAAAAGTTTTTAGCACATAGTTTTATTTTTGTTCCCAGAACATTATTCTATAAGACAAAATAACATTCTCTAAAAACATTCTTAAATTGTTTAGTGACAAACATTGTTAGAACAGTATTCTGTAACATTCTTATAAAGTTTTTTAGCAGGTAGTTGTTTTTTGGTCCCAGAACATTTTCCTAGTAAGATAGGATAACATTCTCTTCCCAACATTCTCAAAAATGTTTAGTGATGAAACATTGTTAGATCATCATTCCCTAACATTCTTACAAAGTTTTTAGCTTTATTTTTGTTCTCAGAACGTTCTTATAAAAGGTAGGATGACATGCTCTAAAAACACGCTAAAAAACTTCTGTGGTGACCTTCTTCACATGTTTAGTCATAAAACATTATCCCTTTAAATTCTTATAAAGTTTTTAGCAGGAATGATTTTGTTTTTTGTTCCCCAGAATCCTAAACAACTCAAAAAAAAAAAAAATGCTTAGCTATTAAATTCTTAAAGCATACAATTCTTAACCTACAAAAAATAAGGGGCAACATCAAAATCTAACTCAGCATCACATTTGAAGAAGGAACTCAGAAAAGTGCAGTGGCATAATCAAGCTTCTGACTGTTGTTTGCTCAGAGAGCGCATCATATTGTCTTTGCTTGTTGTGGTTCTTGTAGAAGATAATACAGTCCTCTGTATTAATAGTTGTTCAACTGTTCTGCTCCAGTTTTCCAGCTGCTCTCCCAGTTAGCAGCACTGAGCTCTATTTACTGTGTGCCATGATAGAGTTCTTCCTCATGGCCTATAACAGAGGAGCATACAAACAGTTGATTAAAAAAAAAAACAGAACAGAATACAGATACATATTACATCTTAAGATCACAAACCAATACTGAAAAACTTTCTAATTAGCCAGCCTAATTAGTATTCAGAAACTATGTAAAATACCAATTTATTGAAAGTATACATATGACAACCCACCTATGAGTATCTATATTATTTATATTAATTTAAACCACATCTAAATAATCCAATTAAAACTTAATAACACAACTGACATTGGCTTGAAAAAGCCTGAACCTTGAGCCGAGACTTGAACTCGGGTCACATTGTGCACAGCTGTAGCATATGTTCAGAACGTGGGTCACAAGGCTAGGCTATTGGCTCTGACATACCAGCTAATTTTCATCATTTATTTTGTCTATGGATTCTTATAATTTCTTACAGATTTCTGCTTGTTTGAAATCAGAATATAAAGTGGCACTGTATTTGAATGCAAGAGTGCCAGTGACTTTTCTCAGAATTGTGAGAATAAAAAGTTGCAATTGTCAAATTCTGACAGGAAAAATATCAGCTTACAATTGAGACATTTTCTTGCAACTGTGTGTTTATACACATGAAATAAAATTTAATACCACCTATCGTGAAATTTAAGACCAAACCTGTGATGGAATACCTACATTATATTTAAATGCATGTGATATTAATGCATTTAATGTAAAAAGCAACAAAATATCCTCCTGAGACCCTAAGCATAGCCTTTTGTTTTATATTTCATAACATAGTTTTGAGAATTTCATCTTATACAAAACGCTTGTTGAACAAAAATACTGAAACCTTAAAAATTGAATGAAAAAGAAAAAAATCTCTATTGATGTTCTTTCATGTCACTTTTTATTGTATTGTCTTTTTTTTCTTTGTGTCTTTATTATTAACAAAAAACAAAATGTCCCTACAGTGTAATGTAAATGACAATAAAAGCCTAATTTCACAACAACTTTTTTTCCCCTGGTTATCAGGGGATGATATCATCACTGTCCCAAAAATGCATTCATTATTACCATACAATGAACTTTTCATTATCAGCTAGACAACATATCCCATACAAAAATATCCTCACAAAAAGCACTGCATTCAAACAATACTTTTGGTGGTCTACAACATAATAAGAAAGCTATAGTTGAATCAGTGTTCTATCAGCTCCTTTACATACTTAATTTTCTTATGTTTTTTATTATTACTCCAGGGATTGTTATTTACCTTAATAAAGGCCAATATTTTTCAACCCTTATTAAATGTATATCATCTTTAATGTGAAATTGGCAAATTACTTTTACAGTGCCACCTTTAAAAGTGCAATAAATTTTTTAAAAGAAGTGGGGGGGGGCCTATACAAAAAAGATAGGCTGAGGGAAGGGAAAAAATCATATTTTTAAATACACTAAACCACCAGTAGACGTGGGAATTACTATTCATTTAACTGACTGGAGGTTCAAACCCACTCTGAAACAATGCAGAGTGTTGCTTGGAGAATGGAAATACTGTTGATGTCATTCTTCCTTTGGAACTACAGGCGCTTTTTTCAATAAATTAGAATGTTGTGAAAAAGTTCATTTATTTCCAGTAATTCAACTCAAATTGTGAATTGGTGGGTTTTTGTTAAATGTGAGCCTAAATCATCAAAATTAAAAGAACCAAAGACTTAAACTACTTCAGTCTGTGTGCACTGAATTTATTTAATACAAAAGTTTCACAATTTGAGTTGAATTACTGAAAATAAATGAACTTTTTCCACAACATTCTAATTTATTGAGAAGCACCTGTAGTTTCAATTGATGAAACAGAACAAAACAGTCAATATTGTGTCTAAAATCAAGGTAATATTTGTACTTATAAATATTCAGCAAAATAGCTCCCCCTGTCATGGTATGTTACTTAAATACATCATGTTAGAAATAAACTAAACCTGTTGAATTTTTTACCTCAGTATGTTTCTATTTCTGTGAATTTCTTTTATGAGTGGAGTAACACATTTCATTTCTCAATGAAAGTCTCTCACAAACAGTCAGGCAGCGCAAGCCTCAACAACAGCTGTTTGTGCTGAATGTAAAAAAAAAATAAAAAAAATTTAAAAAGGAATCATTTTAACCCACGGACACCGAGAAATCTGCGAGCTTCCTGATCCTCCATAGACAGAACGGTTATACCACCCCCGGGTCACGGCACACAAACATAGAAGATGTTGTTAAAATGGTCATGTGACATCAGGGTTCAATCATAATTTTTTGAAGCTACGAGCATATTTTTTGTTGCACAAAAGAGTTGAAAAATTTCCGTTCAGAAGAAACGAGCATACTAATAATAATATTAATGTTTAATAGCAACAATATGGAATATTAAATGACATACTTTAAAGTCTTACCTAGGACTGCTATTACCAGTACAACCTACAAATTTGCTAGATTACCAAATCAAAAAACACAATCTTAGACTACTGCTTATTATCTTTTCCATTACCCCATTCTGACTTATCTTGAAAGATTATAATTGAAATTCTAAAGACATAATCAGATGAACACTTTAGTAGCAAATTTACAGTCTCATATGCATAGAACACACATAAAGTAACATACAGCAGGAGTTTCCTAAACCGACTGGAGGACCCCATGACCTGCACAAGTTTGTAAGTCTCATCATCGAACAACAACCTGATTTCAACACATCTTGTAGTAGAGACTGCAAGAACAAATTGGTGTGTCTGATAAGGGAGCCGTTACAAAATGTGCCAGGGGTTGGGTCTCCTCCAGGACAGGTTGAAAAAACCACGAACTACAGTATAGGGAACATATTCTCTAGGAACTACAACTTTGGCCTTAAGTCCTAAATTTCTGCTATTAATAGTCAGGTAGTGTTTGTAGCATTACAATTTAGGTATGGGTAGGATTAGGGAATTGTAGACTAAGGTCAGCGGACTAAGGCATACATATGTGCCTGTTAAATCTAAGAACAACCAA